>NW_026719336.1:0-12046 GCF_029784015.1 Lycium ferocissimum | reverse complement strand
CCTCAATAATGAAAGTTTTAGTGAAATTAGCAAGTGCCAGCACTGGCGCAGTAGTCATGGCCCCTTTTAGCTCTTCAAATGCTGCGGTGGCTTCCTCAGTCCATTGAAAAGCATTCTTCTTCAATAGATTAGTCAAAGGCCTACTGATCACCCCATAAGACTGGATAAACCTTCGATAATACCCTGTTAATCCCAGGAAGCCTCTCAGGGCCTTCAAATTCTTGGGAATAGGCCAACTAGCCATGGCGTGTATCTTAACAGGGTCTGTAGCAACTCCCTGACCAGAAATAACATGGCCTAAATACTCCACCTTGTCTTGACCAAAAGAGCACTTAGATAGTTTAGCAAATAACTGCTCCTTCCTCAGTACCTCCAACACTTTGCTGAGATGGGCAGCATGCTCAGCAACTGATGCACTATATACCAAAATATCGTCAAAAAACACTAGGACAAACTTCCTTAGGTAAGCAGCAAACACGTGGTTCATCAAGCTCTGAAAGGTTGCGGGGGCATTGGTCAAGCCAAATGGAATGACCTTGAATTCATAGTGCCCTAGGTGAGTTCTAAACCCCGTCTTATGGATATCTCCTTCTCTCATCCTGATTTGGTGATAACCAGCCCTAAGATCGATCTTAGAGTAGATACAGGACCCACACAATTCATCCATCAAATCATCTACGAGGGGAATAGGAAACTTGTCCTTGATCGTTATATTGTTCAACTCCCGGTAGTCAATGCAAAATCTCCAAGTGCCATCCTTTTTCTTAACCAACAGAACTGGGGAGGAGAATGGGGAGTGACTAGGCTGAATGATCCCACTATTAAGCATCTCATTAACCTGTTTTTCGATCTCATTCTTTTGGAAATAACTGTATCTGTAGGGTCTAATACTTACTGGGGATGCCTCTTTTTTCAGGGGAATGCCATGATCATGTTTCCTCACTGGGGGTAAGCTTGTTGGCTCGGCAAACACATCAGGGAACTTGGTGAGCACCTGCTGAATTTCCTTAGGTACAGTCTCCTCTTCTCCTTCCTGCACTGCTGTTATTGTGAATAAGTGTGCCCACATATTTTGCCCTTTCTTAAGCAACTGCTTCATCCCACTAGCTGTCATTTTCCTTAGTTCCCCATGATGATACATACCTCTCAACTCGACCCTCTTGCCTTTATGAGTCACCTGGACCTTATACTCCAGAAAGTCTAAGAGTACCGGGTTATGTTGTTTCATCCAGTCCCCTCCTAGTATCATTTCATTTTCCCCTAATCTGATCAACCTCACATTATCTTCAAATTCAATCCCATGAATTCTCCATCTGAATGTAGGACAAGTATGCTGGCTGTATATCCTGTTGCCGTCAGCCACAGTAACTCTCATGGGAGCTACATGGCTAATGCTGCATCCCAATCTCTTGGCAGTGTCTAGATCCAGGAAACTATGAGTGCTTCCTGAATCTAACAAGATTGTAATTTTGTTCTTCTTTGATTCCCCTCTTAGTCTGATTGTGTTAGGCATTTCAACTCCTGATAGTGCATTAAGGCTAATTGCTTCCTCCATTACCTCACCTTCTTGAATGGCTTCACTCTCATCCAACTCTGTGATTTCCCCTTCCATCAATTCTTCACCTGCTTGATCCACCACAAAGATTCATAGCAATCAACTGTTTTGGTTTGCACTGGTGGCCCACAGTATACCTTTCCCCACATTTAAAGCACAGCCCATTTGCTCTTCTATACTCAAAGAGTTTGTTGTTCTGATTATTGTTCGAGTTGGGTATGGAGCCCCTTCCATAGTGGACAGGGCCTTGGTTCAACCCTGTAGCTCCTCCCTTAGTCCATTGCCCTTTGTCCCTCCTCCCTTGTGCATTGAGCACCCTCTCCTGATGCCTGGCCTTATCCACAGCCTGAGTGAAACAATAAGGATTGAGCAACTTTATAGTGTTCCTTATTTCCTCCTTGAGCCCCTCCACAAAAAACTCCAAAAAGAATTCTTCCGGGATCGCAGGATTCCTTATTAGGACCCATGTTTTAAGTTCTTCAAATCTCTCCAAATACTCATCCACTGTACCCCTCTGTTCTATCTTCTTAAATTCTCCAATTAAATTTATTTTGCTGTTACTAGCCCCATCGAACCTCTTACATATTTCTTCAGTAAAAATCTTCCACTTTACCAATCCTTGGCTAGTGTGGTAGGCAAAGAACCACGCCTCTGCCTTCCCCGTTAAATGCATTACTGCTATTTCCAATTTCTGGTCAGATTCTAGGATGCGATTATATTGAAAGTATCTATCTACCTTTCTTAACCATGAACAAGGGTCAACACCATCAAAGTAAGGAAAATCAAACCTTGGATGGTGCTCTCTAGGATTTGCTTGCCTTGTATTCTCATATGTTTCTCCTCTTGCAGATCTGCCATATACTGGGTCCATTGGTCGAAGCCCTCTTGGTGCATTTCCCAGAATCCCTTCTTGCGTGGGAGTATTGCTCGAAGAAGTGTTGCCTCGTGTCTCTTCTGTATCAGGCGCTAATTTTTCCAACAACAAATCCATTTTTTTTTCCTAATTCCTCCATTTTCGAGTCATTCGACTCGATGTAAGTTTGTAATTGCGTGTCTAATTTTTTGACCAGTTCTTCTGTTGCCTTGGATCGTGTTTCTGGGGCTGTCATTGTGGCCAGAAACGGGCTCTGATACCAATTGTAATGTACGTATGAATTAGTAACTGTAATGTACGTATGAATTAGTAACCAACGGAATGTAGAATTGGTAACTGATACTAAAATTGGGCTTTATTAATGATCAGTGAATCGTTACAATCCCCAATTACAACAATCAACTAATTGTCACCACAAGGTTACAAGATATTATCTCAGTGAATGAACTCAAACCGAACCTGCAATGGTAGAACGAATGAATAAGGATTGGGAAATTAGAAGTTTTAGAGAGAAGAAATTATAGAAGGAAGTGGGAGAGAAGGAGAAGTGCACCAGCCCAAAAACTGCCTCTCAATCTCTTTGGCCCAATTATTTATACAGCCCAATAGCCCAGCTGTCTCTAATTAATCCCCTCCCTTCATTTTAACCGCCTTCTGAGATGGATCCGTAGCCGTTGATGGTTGTGCCCACTTCTCTGCCAACTAATTGCCAGCTGGGTCCTAGCTGGACCCTTCCTTCTCCGCCACGTCGCTCCTAATTACACCACAGACCCAAAATATACACAAAACACTCCACTTCGTTTTTCCCCCATTCGTACCCTAGCTGTTTCCTTACAGTCATCTTGGGGACCAAGTTCCTCTTCAACCTTAATAGTTTAGAGATAACATACACAAAGTTAAATTGAACAGTCCATTTTATTAGAGGTGACACTCCATGTCACTGTTCTTCTTTTTTAGAAACATAAATGAAGAACAAACTAATATGGTCCTTTTGAAGAACAAACTAATAAGGTCCTTTGAATTCTGACCCTTCTCTCCTTCCCCGAAAACAAGAAGACACCATACAATCCTTTGACTTTGACCCAAAAGGAGGCTTTGCAACATCAATTCACACAAAAGACAAAACTAGGGAAAAAACGCACTCACCAAGTAGCAAAAGTTAACAAACCAGAAATGTCACAAAGTAACTGAAAATAATCCTAAACTTAGGAACAATTTCAAAATGCAAGAAAACAGAAAAGAGAAAGAAAGTTGGTCCTGCGTATTTCAGGGATCCAAGAAAACCAAATCCCCAAAGTGCCCCTGCATCAGGAAATTACCCGCAGGTGTAACAAAGCTTTGCAAATCCACCAGATTTCAAGCTCCAACCTTTCTTCCATTGGACGACGTCGTTGTACGACAAAGCTCATTCATGCAAATCATTTTCTCCCAAGAAATTAAACCTTCATAACCAAATCTTCATAGTCAGTCCAACAAAATCCAAAGAGAAAAAATAAACCCTAAAACCCTTACAATAAATCATACACTTAAGCCCCCAACAACCAACATTAAATACCTTGCTTAATCTATGGAATTACTAATAGTAGCATGGGCGGGCATGGAATGTTGAAGTGTGAAGAAAACGGCGGTGGTCGGTAGTTGATGGGGATACAGAGGAACTAACACTTGTTTTTTAAGATTACATGTACAGAGTGAGAAACAGATTTTTTCAGAGAGAGAAAAGCGTGTGTGCATGCAAACAGAGATTGAGCACAAAATACATGCACGACACTTGAACATACTTCTTCTGCTTACAAATTTCCTTTCATTCTTAACCCCCGCCCCCTTATTTATTTATTTTTTCCTTTTTTGTTTCGGACAGTGATTCTATTTAACTGTAATATGACCCTAAAGTTTCGTGGATTCCTATCAAATTCTTACCATGGTAAGTCAAATTATACTATGCCCACAGTTGACTAAAGTGGTTGAGGGATTTCTTCAATAGTTTTTTCCTTTTTATTCTTCAAGGTTGTTAGGACTTGAAGAATACATCTATTTGACCCTTCCTCCTTTGATGCTCACATGGAAACATATTTTATTGCTAATGACTCTTGTATGCCATGACATTTTGTACATTTCGAGTAAATACATTTTGCACCCTTAACTAGTTAATTTTTATTTTGCACGTTGTTACTTTTCTTATAGTAAGATGGAATAATTTTTATCATTAACAAAAAAATTATTTAACTTTCACACAATTGTAATGAAATTCAGTTTATAAGAATGATTGTAGATCCAAAATATGAAGGGTTTTAATCTTTTGTTGTTTTCTAAAGAATAAACGCAAGAACAGTAAGCTAAGTATTCAGATATCTATCTAATTATAAAGATCATAGTTTGCTAATTTGCACTAAATTACAAAAGAAAACTTAATGATATTCAAGTGTCAGTTTAACATTAAAATTATCATGAAATACAGATGATTCTAACTGACATGGGTAAAAAAAAGTAAAGTTATTGCATATGCATTTTCTGAACATTCAGAATCAACCTTGGCAAATTCTGGTAAACTCAATTCCTTTTGGTGTAGCAAGGCTGAATTTTTTATTCCCCCCCTAGAGGTATTAGACCATTAATAGTTTCCTAGCAAGAGTTAAAACTCTATAATTTCTATCTTAAGACCATCCTACACATCCCATGCATGGGCCCAAATATTGACATATACATGCAAAGGGTGTAACTAGGAAAGTTGAATGGGGAACTTATACAAATACTAGTAAATATACAACTATTTACAGAATCTATTACTATTTTTTAATTTACAAAATCTACAAAAAATATCCTGTAAATGATAAAAGGAAAAAATCTTTAGATATGGTCAATTTAGTATAAATATGATAACAAATTTATACAGATAACATTTTTTCTTTAATTTATCCCTATAAATTCTCCTTTCCTTTCTATCATTAATAATAGAACTAGTTTCGGTGTACGCGCTTTGCGCGTGTCCAAAGCGCGTACCTCATTTGACAACAAACACTATAAAAAAAAAAGTTGGACTTATTTAATAATTTGTTACTTATCCATCACTTAAAAGGATCTGCAACAAACTTTACTGTTTAACTTTTTGTGGATAACTCATGTTTATCATGTTTATTTAGCAGTGAAATAACTTAATGTATAAAAAATATTTAGAATTTTTATTTGTTAAAATAAGTGTAACAAAAAAAACATTGACACTTAATTTAGTTATATTTTATTTTCTACTATCTCACACTTTTGTTTTACATTTGCATTTTATCAATTTGACATTTAACATAATACTATAAATGATTTTTCTTTCACTGGTAATATTTTTCTTATTTAACAAATTTATAAACTAAAAATATTTGTCAATTTGAAAATCAATTCACTAATGTGAGGAATTTGAAAAAGAATAAAATTAGATTCTTTTGCTAATTAGTTAACTCAAAATTTTAATTATTTATTCGCAACATCAAAAGAAATAATTTTTTTTTTAATTCAAATTCTTGATATTAGTTCATTATAAATTTTAAATGTTTAACTATAATTATAATTTTATTCCATAAGAATTACATACAAACTTTTCTAGTTTGACTCTTTTAATTTTATCCTTTTTAAAAAAAATTACTCTTTTTTCCTCTCATGCGAATGTGTTATTCTTTTTTATGTGATATATTGATGTTATCTTCAAAGTTAAATCCTTATTTAGGTATTGTTAAAAGGTGTATATGTAATAGACATCTCTTTTGAAATCCAACCAGAAAGACATGTGTCATAACATGACCAATTTTTTTAATTTTGAGATCTGATCTTTTAAATTCTTGTAATTTTCTAAAACTCTAGAGCAACAAAAAATGAGTGGCTTGATATGGCATAACGAAGGAGTAGCAATTATAATTATAAAATATAGAGCAAAAATAAATTGAATTTAAAAGATATATGAGTTGGAATGCTTAACCAATTTTTATTCTACGAATGTAGTGATCCAAAGCACTTGTAAAAAATTTATAAATACATTAATTCTAAATTAACAATCGTACATGAGATATTGCAACCAAAAATCACTATTTAACAACCATTCAATTTATAATTATTTATTAAAAATGCACAAACATCTACTATTACATAACCTTCCCTTAGATCACAAGCAAATCTACATCCACCAAACGCTCTTCTCCTTTCGAGTTAATTAAATTCCTTAAGTTCGGATGCCTTTGATCAAATAAAAGGATGGATCACCTCAAAGAAGATAGATATGAAGCATTGTCCCAATCTGAGGAGTACTGCTTTCTTACATACATTGTTAAGCTTCTAACACTTCTTACATCAATTTATTCAAAGGAACTAAATGTCAATTCATATATATATATATATATATATATATATCAAAATCTTGATAGTGTTACCCAACGGTATATATTACTTACTACATAGCGATTGCAATACTACAAAGAGGCTCCTTCCGCTGTAATATTCTATGCCCATCCACTGTTACCATGCATAATGTACTATTGTGCAATAGAAAAGACGATACATGCATTCATCTGACAAATCTAGCTTTTGAGCCAATCAAGCCAGTCTTTTCAAGCTCAAGCACCGTCATGATTTAAAATATAAAAAATTACTCCTAGTAATTTATAATGGGAGTAGTTTTTACTATAAAAAAATATATTATATGTAGTTAGGGCTGTTCACAGTTTTGGTTAAAACCAAAACCAAACCGAAAATTTAACCAAACCGAATAAAAAAACCGACATTTGGTTTGGTTTTAAATTTGAAAAACCGATAATATTTGGTTTGGTATGGTTATAGTAAAAAATAACCGAATAAATAACCGAACCAAACCGATAATTATATACATAAAATTTATAATTATTTATATGTATAATATTAACTTTTCATAAATAATTAAAGATATTTTATACCTTTTAATTATTAATTTAATTTTTGGTCTACGTATTTTAAGGCCCATGTCTTAAAAAAAAAGTCCAAGTCCAACAATCCAAGCCCAACTCTAATAAGTCGTAAGCATAGGGTAAAAAGTAAAAACCCTACTATCTCTTTTCATTTTACATTGCCACGCATATCTTTCCCTCAATACGCAAGAAAGTTCGCCTTGCGTCCGTGAGGAAAAAGAGCTTCATAAGAAATTTGAAGAATGTAGAGAGAAGAATATTTGAATTGTCACGGCTAGTCATAAATTGAAAAAACCGAACCAAACCGAACCAAACCGACAATAACCAAACCGGTGGTTATTATTTTACTTGGTTTGCTATGGTTTTAGACATTTAAAAACCGACTAAATTGATTTGGTTATGGTTTTAACCAATAACCGATCCAAACCGAACCATGAACACCCCTATATGTAGTTAACAAAGGGATGAAACTCATTAACTGTTATACATTAGAATCGGTTTTAAATAGTCAACGCTGTTAGTAAATTTCTCAAAACAATATGTATACAAATATAACATTAATATCATGACTTTTAGTAGTTAATTGCTTTTGCGCCAAAATCCAGATTCAATCCCCACATTATAATCCCCTTCCCCATTTCCCCTTTCCCTACCCCTTATGTAATAATAAAAAAAAAAAAAAAAAAAAAAAAAAAAACATGTGTGTCTTTAGCGGTGTGAAGCAGTAAATTAACATGTACATGTACACTTGTTGTAGGATTAATTTATACAAACATGTGAACTCATTTTAAAAGGAATTTGAAAAAAAATTCAAATACATGTAGAATTTTTTTCAAAAAAGATACACTATACCCTTTGATACGATCCAACTTGTGATACCCTTTGATACGATCCAACTTGTGAAAGACACGGATTCAAACAACAAAACGCGGAAACAAAAATAATAAAGAAATCAAGGGATGAAAATTGAAGAATTTGAGATGACAAGAGAAAGGATAGGAGCAAGACCCACTTGATAATGAATCTATGGGCAAACCTAGGTATACTAAACCTAAACCCTCCCAATTGGATTCAATCAAGGAACCTATACTATTTGAATTCAACTAAGAGTCGATCAAATGAATCCACAAATGAACAACTCTCATATGAAATCAATGGAAAAGGGTGTCAATAGCCAACAATGGAATCCACCATAATTAACTATCACTAATACTAATCACTAGATTAGCACTACACTAAACTACCAAACAAACTATCACTCTTTAAAGAGTATTCATCTCAACATCATTCAAAACTAAGTAATGAAATAACTAAGTGTAGTATTTATACTACTGGACTAAAGAAGACTAACTAGCTTATTACAAAAATACCCTTAATGAAGTAAGGGACTTTCTTGGTCTTCTTTGATGATGGCTTGTTTTCGAAAATTAGTCCTTTTGCAAAAATAGCCACCTTCCGGCCTTTAACCACCCAAGCTTGCAATTGTAGCCACTTTAAGAGGCAAGCTTTGGGCCTTGGGCTCTTGACTTCTTTCTCCATGCTATCTTCCATAGCTTGAAGGCCATCCAATGACTCTCTTTAAGTGCTTCATTCTCCATGAACATGGCTTCTAAAGCTTGAAAGTCCTTGTCTCGGCTTCTAGCACAAGTCCTTGGATAAAATTGAGCACATGAGCCATTCGGGATCGTATCATCCTCCCCTTCTTCAAAAGGAATCGTCCTCGAATCTAAACCTAGCAAAACCTAAGGGAAGACATACGAAAACATGGTCCTCAAAGCATGAGGGTTAGCACAAAAGGCAATAACCACACTCTCACTCCAAAGAGGGATAAACTTATGGTGCATCCACACATCAATAATTATCATGAATAACATTTGCAAATATGAGGTATCAAGAAGTTGATTCCTTCAATGTTGTGTCAAGACTAAGTCACACAAAGTATCACCGGGATCAAAAAGGAAGAATATCCACTTATCATGGTCAAGAACACAACCATCTACCCCTTAAGAACCCCCGTCAACATAAGATGCAGCCCCCAACACAAACATGAGCGTCATCATATGCAAATAAGTAGTAAAGAAAGGTGTCACGCAAAACAACTTCCTCATCTATGTCATCCTCAAATGTAGCCTCACTACTAGGTTCAAGAACAAGATCATGCATTAGGCTACTAAGATTTTGAACATGCATGGAAGAACTAGCAATTTGTATGCAAGCATCACCTTCTTTTTCAACACTTCCCTTCCCCAAAAGTGTATTACAATTCTTCAAGGAAAGATTTCCATCATAGGGAAGAGTGGAAGAGTGTTATCATACCGTAGTGGGTTACTAAACACCTTGTAGTCTCCAAAGGTGACTACTTTGTCAACATTACCATATATCCCACTAGGCACATCATCTCCAATAGTCATGTCAACATCAAATAAGACATTATCTTTAAAGAGAGAACAATCAATAAATGATGAGGATTCAAAACATGTGGTTTCACTCTTGAAAAGATAAACATCATTTTTTAAAGCATTTTCCTTCATATGACTATCTACATGACACCCAACACTATCAAAATCTTGAGTCCCATAAAATGTCAACAAAGTAAGATCATAGGACTCATCTCCATACATATCAAATAAAGGTGGTGTGTCATATTCACTTTCTTCCACACTATCAACTTGGCCAAGTTCATGACAAATTGAGGCTCGTAAAGCATATCACAAAATTCCTCAATCAGCGGACTTTCAATACAAGCAAGTTGACCAACACAATCACCCACACACACTAGTAGGACTCACATTGATCTTGCTAGAAGAGTCAATCTGGTCATCAATAGGATCAACTAGTGTGTGAGCAATCATACCAAAAGATAATGCACTAACATTCAATTCACAAGTGTCAACACTAGGTGGACACAAATCGATCTCGCAAGATTATAAGATTCAACCTATGAAACTCTAAAAACTTAAAGAACAAGAAAATGGAAAATAGAGATGGGGAAGATTAGGAACGGAGGAAAGGTAGATGGATAAATACTAGACCCAATTGATAAGAAATCTATAAGCAAACTTAGGTATTTGAAAGCTAAACCCTCCTAATGGGATTTCAATCAATGAACCTTAGCAATTTGGAATTCAAGAAGTTACCCAATTTTGGAAGACCACAAATGAGCAACTCAATATGATTCTAATGGAAATAAGCAATTCACTTTGCAACTAAGAATCACACTTAGAATTATGCAACCAAACAAACTATATTATACTAAAGCTACCACTAAACAATCTCTTATAAGAGTTTCATCAATCAACAAAGTCTAATTATAAATGAGGTCAAACCTCCTATTTATACTACTAGGAAATAAGAAGACATCTAGCTATTACATTATTACCCTTAATGAGGGAAGAGCCTTGTTCGCTAGTCGTGACGTTGGTCAAATTCGAAAAGGCTCCTTCTTGCTCATATAGTGTCACGACCCGACTAGGGCCATGACGGGTACCCGAGGCTAACCACCGAGCACCACTCATTCTAGTATTCATCCTGCATTCATTCATATTTCTTATGCTCATAATCATAGAAAACTATTTTCATTTGAAACATATTTGCCTTTATATACATAAGCCCTTCGGCTATCAAAATAATATATATACATGCAATGAGAACTGTGAGATCATACTACCCACAACTACGCATCTACGAGCCTCTACTGAAGTGCTAGACATAGGCACGGGACAAGACCCCGTCATGCCCGAAACATGAATATATACATCAAAAAAATAAGTACATGGCACCTCTGGAATAATGGGTTGCTCTCAATCAGCTAATAGCTCCTACGGGTCTGGATCACCTCCCGGCTTCACCGTGGGCATGAACATTACGCCGTCCCAAGAAAACGGACGCGCACGAACATTGTACCGAGTATGTAAGGCATCAACAATAATACATCAATGAAATGGGAAGCATCAAATGAGGAGCAATCAGATCCGATCGTCAACTATAAAAGAAATAATGCATGCTGGTTTACTTTCATAATCATCATCATATCATGTATGCATATATGCATAAGCTGTCCGACCATATAGGTACGGTGTGATAATTATTAGCATTAGCCTACGTTCAGGCCTCCCGCGTCCGGGGTACCATCTCATGCCGCCCACTAGGTGGCGTCCGCCACGCCATCTAGACACGGTGTATACGCCGCCCGCCTTTAGCGGTGACCGGCCCTACCATAGGCGCGGTGTAACATCATTATCATATACTCATCATAATGCATGCATGGAAACTCAAGGACAATTACACTTTATCGGGGTGACATAAGGTCGTGAACCCCCGATTCTATTATGGAGCATTTATAAGCATTCTGCCTCACCTTGAAGGAATTAGCATATAAGGTGAGTGTATATAATAAACAATATCAATGGATTATAGATAGCATTATTAGTTTTATAGGAACATCATATCATGAACTCTATAATCTTTAGACTTAAGCTCATTGTCATCATTATTGTATACGTAATGCATCTCTTATCTCATATGGCTATTCATGAACATAGACTCTTAGTTTTCCGGGATGTAGGAAACTCTTGAAAAAAGAGGAAAATCATGCCATAGGATTCATGCCTTAGAGAGAAAGGACTAGTCTCACATACCTCTTTCGTTTAACAATTCTATTGCTTGCTTTTTCCCCTTTAATGCCCACGCCCTTTTCCT
>NW_026719335.1:0-11579 GCF_029784015.1 Lycium ferocissimum | reverse complement strand
TAAGTCATAAGTTGGCTTCAAACTTTGCTTATGGCCCAAAACAAAAAATCTTGAATTTTATAAACCTCTCGCCTTAATCGCTTAACTTTTGAGCAAAAAGTTAGGTGCCTTTAAGGCAGACATTTGCCTTAAGCGCCTAATTTTAGATAAAAGTTTAAACTTAAGGCCAACTTCACGGCTTTCAAGGCATAAGTTGAGAATCCCAACTCGCCCCCGTGAATCCAACTTATGCATTGCGGTTTTTTTTTTTTTTTTTTTTTGACCGAGTCGGGTTAGAACCCAGGACCTCTGGGTGTTAAGTGAAGGACAAATATTAAAGACCACCAATTTGAGGGACAAAAACTAAAAACCACCCCAAAATAAGTACAATCCGCACAAAAACCTATAATGAAATTTTGACAGGTGCATATCCACTCGGCCCAATAACTGACCTAGTGAGAATTTGGCCCAATTGTTAGTGTCAACGAAATCGAGTGTAGTCCGAATCTACTTGCAGCATATGTATCAATTTCCGTAGGCTTGTTTGCACTTTGTCCTATTTATGCTGGTCTTTAATTTTTTCCCCTCAAGACAAATAACTCTTTCGTGCTGTATAAGGTTATATTTTCACATCATAATATTTCATAAGTTATGACGGCGCCCTTAAAAAACTTATACCCGCTAGGCATAAGTTCGATTTTGATAGGCAAAAGTTAAAGACCAGCCAATTTGAAGGACAAACCATGCAATTTCTTCATTTTTCTATAGGAAAATGACATAGGCTACCTAGTTAGGACTATTTATTACAAAATATAACGATACTTTTCCTTATTTACAAAACATAACATCTTCATATTTCATACTTATATATTGATATATATATATATATATATATATATATATATATATATATATATACCAATATAAAAAGGGGGTAGAAAATTTTTCAATAAGTTCTTTCAACAAGAAAAGTTCAAAGGACAAAGTGTGAAATTAACGTTGTTTTTAAATAAATTTTTAACAATACTACTACCTGTGACTTCCTCACTCCTATATTTCTTCTTATCATGTAGTTATAATTAATTTTCTGTCTATCTCCCAAATTTATTTTATTTATTCATTTTTTTTTTTGAACAAGAAAAAAATGAACAAGAAATGAACAAGAACTCCTTTTTTTTTTTTTTTGTCACTAATTTTGTTATACCGTTCATCTCTTTCCTTAACCTTTATTCTTAATAGCCTTTCTTAATCACACCCCGCAACCACTGCCAACATCGTCCTTTATTTAGACATTAAAACTACTTTTAAACCTAGGAATTTACAAAAAGTTAATCCATCGAGGTTATTAAGAAGTTAAGAGAATAACCATATACTAAGAATAACAAATTCATGAGGATAAGGAAGTAATTACTTAAACATAATAATCACAAAATGATTTAAGGAAGTAATAATAATCACAAAATAATTTACATAGTAGGGAGATTAGTACAGAAAACATAGTAATAAACTTACATAGTTTGAAGAAGGAGGGAGGTTTCCCTTTCGGGAACCCCAAAACTACTTCACACTAGGGTAGTTATTAAAAAACTTAATACTATTTTACAATAGAGTTTATATTACACCGGTTTTTGGTCGGGTAAGGATCGTATATTTGATGAAAGAGAAGGGGAATATGGAAGTTTTCTGACAGAGGTGGTTGTTGCTCTTGTTGGTGATGTCTTTGCTTCTCCACAAATGTCGCTATTTATAGACGTCTTGGCGGACTTCAACCGGATTTCAAAATGTCGAAAAATCTTTTAGCTTCATCCGGCTCTTTTTGCCCCATCGTCACGTGAACTTTTTCAAAAGAAAACTTTATTTACTTGTCCACTAGCCGATCCGTCCATTTATCGTACGTTTTATTAAAGCTGTTTAATAATGTTCTCTTTTTTTCTCGTACGTCTTCTAGCCGTTGCTTTTGTTCAACGAATCTTTCGCCTTTGGTCTTATCATGACTATTGCCTCCACTACTTTTGTACGATTATTTTTTGCTTTCACACATACACACACACACACACACACACACACACACACACACACACACACACACACACACACACACACACACACATATATATATATATATATATATATATATATATATATTTTTTTTTTTTTTTTTTTTTTTTTTTTTTTTACGTGTCTAAATTATGTAGTGCAATAGAATCAAAACTCATTCCCGAATCGTAGTCGTTTGGGTCTTGTGAATCTTGAAATGCACTATTTTGAAAATTTACCATATCTCCTTCTTTCGAATCCGCGGACTCCGGTGACATCCTTGGACTTGGAGATAATTAGTACTAGGGTTCTTGATTACATGCTTGTCTGTTGCTTCGCTTTTGTTTGGAAAATCTTTCCAAAGTCTCTTTAACTACACTTTCTATGTTGTCATTTTTTTTCTTTTTGCAAGTATGCTTTTCTTGGTAGAAGTAGCTCCTTGCGTCGTTGTCTTTGATAGTCTTCGTCTTGTCCGGAGAGATGAACATCCTCATCTTCACTTTTTGGCAAAGTGACAGCCATCAACGGATTTGATGAGTCTTCATTTGCCACCGTTTGGTCGGACTAGCCGTATCTTTATCCGATACAAAGGATCTATTTGCATTAATTTGGGAATGCACACCCGTCTCATCCATTTTTGTCCGAGATGGAGAACTCGGGATTGTACTAATTCAAACTTAACTCCTTGTAGTCTTTGTTCTACTGTCTTTCGCTTGTTCCAAGAGTTTCATTTTTTTCTTGACGAGTGTCTCTCTTCTAGCGGTTAAGTCTTACGACGGGCCCCGCCATACAAGAGCAGTTGATCGCAAAAAATCACCTTGTCCGTGTCTTTTTGTATATTGTACCGAGGGGTTATATCCGGATTTTGTCCGAGAGCCGGAGAAATATAATAGTTTGGTCCCAATACCTCTTGCGTAGTCTAATGCCTCGTTGAAATCATTAAAGCCTTTAAAAAGAGGTCTTCTTATATCTTTGATAGAATCTACAACTTCTATCCAGGTTTGAAAAATACCATTAGTTCTACCATGGACTACAACATAAAATTTAAATTTCTTATCTAGATTTTTGTCTGTAAAATACTGATAAAGTGCATTTATAGTGGCTACAAAATGACCAGCGTCTTTTCTGTTATGCGATATCCATAAATTGTCTACTAAACATGTCTGTTGTTTGTCTATTACATATTCTGGTAATACCTTAAAAGTTAAATTAGATGGCGGGAAAAATACTAAATTATTGTTTCCAAAATTTATTCTTTGTAGGGCGTTTCTGTTTAATGTAGATGTAGGTTTAAAATGAAGATTACCTAGTACCTGCTGTCTGTAAGTGTCTTGGGTTAAGGCTATGCCTTTTCCCTTGTTTGTTGTCTGAGAACTTGATGGTATCATGCTGTTCAAATAGAAAATTAGTTAGATGTGATCTTTAATCTACTTAATTGGTCTGCTAGATTATTATCTTTTTCTTTTATATGTTCGAATGTTAAATTATAAATTGAAATAGTATCCATAAAGTTTAACCATCTTCGTCTACTGCTACTTTTATCATTAATTTTTTGATAAAATTTGACTATAGCTTCACGGTCCGTTCACCAATATTTCGGTTTATTTAGTATATACAGTCTAAAACTATTTAAGCCATATATTACGGCAAAATTTCGGCGTCTATACTACTCATATTTCCTTTTTCTCGTACTTACCGCTTTGATAAGCACATATCTTTTCTTCATTTTTATTGCTATATTTATTTGGTTTTGCCTTTAATACGCTCCCATCCTTCGAAGTTTCCATCCGTTTCTATAATTAAATAGTCTCGTTTCTAGGGGCATATTTAAGTCCGGAATATTTTTTATTTTCTCTTTAATTTTTTGTACTAATCTAATATCTTCGGTATTAAAGTGTTTTTGACCATTTGATCCCGTTTTTTAATACAATGGCCCCGCTATTTTTCCTAAGTCTTTTATAAAACTTCTAGCATAATTTACTATTATTCCTAAAAATTTTTGTAATTCTTTAACATTATCCAATTTATACAAGCATTTCTAAGGCCTTTTTAGCTATATGAGGTTGCAATTTTATTTTGCCATCTCCTAGTACTACTCCTAAAAAGTTTATATGATTTTTACATAATTCCATCTTTTTCTTGCTAATTATTATTCCATTGTCTACAAATAATCTAAATACTGTCTGGAGGTGTCCTAAATGTTCTTTCATGTCTTTACTAAATACTAATATATCATCTACATATACGAACAAATCTTTTATAGTCTCCAAATATGCTATCCATTTTTCTTTGAAAAATTGGTGGAGCCTTTAATCCAAATGGCATTATTAACCATTCGAAATGTCCTTCGGGACAAATGCAGTCCATTCTATACTTTCTTCATGCATTCGTACCTGCCAATATCCTGATTTACAATCGAATTTACTAAAGATCTTTTTACTTTGTATTCTATTTATTAGCTCTGTTTTGTCTGGTAATTTATATCCATCTGTTCTGGTGTTATCATTAAGTCTTTTGTAATTTATTACCATTCTAGCTTTTCCTCTTACTATCTCACTATGATTTCTCACCATAAATGCGGCGGATCTATGTTTAGAAGTAGATCTTCTTATTACTCCTAAATCTAACAATTCTTTTATTTGTACTTTAAAGTCTTCTACATCTTGGTTAGTTGCTTCTATTGAGGCTGTTTTAATTATATATTCCGGATTTATTATGTCTAATTTACATACAATTTTTGTTATTTTTCCAATGTTTTAAAGGTTTTTCACCTATAATTTCTATCTCATCTAGTATTCTTATTATATTATCTAAATCTTTTTGGTTTTTTTTTTATTACTCCTATTCTTTCTATCCCTGTTTTAAAATTATATAATTTTCGTTTCTATATCTATTAAAGTATAATTTTTTTCATTAGATTATCGTCGTCTAGTATTTCTTCTTCTTCTAGAATTAAATTCTTTATCTCTCTTTTGCTTTTACAATGTATTGTTGGCTTGACAATCTTTACAACAACTCTCTTCTTTTCTTTTGCCGGTTTATTTGGTCCGGAGTAGAGATCTTCTTATGTCTCGATTCTAGTTTCGCTTTATGAGCTTTACTGGTGTATGAGTAATATTTTTAGAAAAATTACTCCATCTCTTGTAATCATGCAACTTCCATTGTTATGTAACATAAAGTCTAACCCGATAACGAAGTCTATATTTATATTCAAGTCTCTACCCATATTTTATCCATTTTATAACTAGGTTTATAAAATTCTAACAAGTGTTGATAAAGCTAATGTATGCCTTATGAACATAATGTTTATATATATTATGAGTTCCATCCATTTGCATGGCTGCAACTGGTTTGTTTAGAACTTTTATTAAATTTGGTGGAACTATTCGTTTATTTATTATACACTTAATACATCCCGAATCTACTAATGCTAATGTCTCTATTTCATAGTCATCTATTTTAATTCTTGCAAGTATTTTTATAGTTCCTAATTTTTTATCTTCATTACATACTAGGGCTCCATGATCTTCTATACTCATTAGTTCCGCTGTTGAATCTTACGGTATTGTTCTTAACGGTTGTATATTAGATAAATGTATTTCTTCATCTTCGTTATTTGCTTCTTTTTCTTTTCCTTTTTCTAATTTATATAACCTCGGTTTCTAATTCGTTTATTCTAGTTTCTAATGTCATTATTCTTATACTAATAGTAGGATCTTCTATTTTTTTTATGTCTTTCTTCTTTATGAATTTTTGTCTTAAATTCTTTTTCTATACACATGATACATCCTTCTATAAAATAATTTTTACATTTTGCTCTTTTTTATCTCTACTAGGAAACCATTTACAAGAGAAACATGCATTACTATCTAAACCTTTATTTTTTTCAAAGTCGTGATTACAGTCTTCTGATATATTTGCTAAATTGTCCATTTGAATTGGTTCTAGGTCTAGTTTTTCTAATCCTATCTCATTAATTAATTCTTCTGCTTCTGAGTCTGATGAGTCTGTTTTAATTTTTTCTTCAGTATCTACACTTACTATGGATTATATAGTGTCTGACATATATTCATATACATTTATTAAGGTTTCTTGAAAGTCTTCAATTAGCTATGAATTTCGTGTCTTATTATTTATTCTTTTTGGACATGTATTTGCTAAGTGTTCTACACTTCCACAAAAACATTCCGTTTATTTTTATAATTTCTATCTGTTCGTATTTTCTTATATGTCTATTTCGTCTAAATAGGTTTCTTGGCCGATGATTTTTCTAAGATAGTATTTCTTTCTATTGTATTGAGGGTAGTTTCTATTATATTGAGTTCGTATTTCTTATACCTTTTCTTTTTTATAATTGTCTTTATCGTAACTCGAGTAGTGTATACTACGCTTTTACAAAAATTCATCTCATTCTCGTTTTTATTATTTTTGTATCTGTATATGCGTACATTTTTCTTGTAGTATATCCATTATATGTTCTATTCTATGTCCTATTGACCATTTTAAATTAGGATTTTGTACTACTCCGTCTCTTTTATTCCCATCTCGTTTCTATCTCTCTTCCTAGAGCTCCCGGTAGTTTATTAAATAATTTCCTTCCTAGTTCTTGGTCAAACGCGTTTCCACTAATTGTACAATAATAAAAATAATCATTTAAATTTTTTTTAATATGAAACCAAATACTTATACTTAATCGCTCTAATTTAATTAAAGCATTTCTTTGTAGTATTACTAATCCACTATTTGGATCTTCTCCGTAATTAAAGTATGTATTTTATTGGTAAAATTGTATGGATTTGCTCCCATGGATACTAAGTATTGGAATTCCATTGGAAAATCTTCCTTATATGCTTCCCATAGAGCTTTAGCTGATTCTCCTAAAAATGTCTCTAAGTATTTATACATAGTTTCCGCATCGGTATCATTATAAGTTTTTATATAGTCTCGCTACTACTATTCCTTTCCAAAGGTCTATTACTGAATTCCATCTTTGTGGATCATGAGTCAAGCTATATTTAATATTTTTCCTTTATTACCTCCTTTTTTGGAGAATAATAGGTTCTTCTATAGGCATTCTTTTCCCCGATGGTTTTATATTTTCTATTGGTTCTCCCCGCTGATCTAAAAACTCTTCTTCTAGGTACATTTCCTGTGCTCGTGTCTACTGTGTGTTGTTCTCCTGTTGTTCTTTGAAATGGACTAGAACTAGATGCACTAGATTCCATTAAATCTTTTTGGCTTATTATTGAGTCTATTTCTTCATCACTATCTTGTATATCTTCTAATATTTTATCGAAAGCGTCTGATTTCTCTTGGTGTATATGTTCTACTCTATATCCCCAATTATCGGTTCTAGCTTCACATAATTTAAAGTGACTTATAGTTTCTTCTATTGTTAGATCTCCTAACTTACATACTTTACATCTAAAAGTTATATTTTTATTTTCTCTATGAAGTATTTTTGCTTCTTCTATAGCTATGTCTACTTCAAAATCTTTTTGTATTAATTCTATGTTCATAAAGGTTGACGCAGTAGGTTCATTTTCATCTAGAGTACTTTCTTCTTCTATGTCTCTTTGTGATGTATAATTATAATTGGTAAATCTTACGTATGTCTCTCCTTTAGAATTAGTGTACATTAGGTGTGACTCTGGTTGTAAAATCTTCTTTCTACTTAAATCTTCTAATTTTCATTCTAACCCTGCGTATTCTTCAGGATTTATTTTTATAGGTTTAATTAAATTTATTCCTCTATTTCCTATTAATTCTACGACATCTTCTACTTTAATTTTAAACTTAGTATTACTATTATTTGTCATTTTTCCCAAAAATCCTATGCACATTAATAAATTATTACCATTACACATTTCTTCATATCCTTTAGTCTGTATTCCTATTTTTATATGTTTTTCAAATTCTGCTAAATTCATTATAAAGTCTGGACTAATATAAATAATTCCTCCATTATTTGTAATATCTACCTCCGTTGTTTCGATTATTGACTTCTTCATGTCTGACCATCTATCATCGTAAATTACTATTAAGACTTTAGTTCCTAAATTTTTTTTAGTTAATCCTTTTAATCCTATTACTATTAATCCCATATGCATTAGCGTCCTTCAGTATTTTTTATTTGTCTTAAAGCTTCTGGATTTATTAGATTTATAGTAGTAACTTTAGTTCCTATGGCTGACAATTGCTCTTCTCTATAATGTCTATATAATTGTGCTGTTCTTGAAAACTGTCCTATGTTGTATAAAGTCTTTGGATTTAATAGTTTTAATTGATTTTGTTGGAAAATCTGTATGTCTCGGTCCACATCTATTACCTCACTTAACTGTTGGTTGTTTTCCTCTGGTGTTCTTCTATTTAAAATTCTTGATAAAAAATTATTACCTATTCTATTATCTGAAAAACTTACTCTTGGTCTTGCTTGCCTTCTCGTTTCTCCTTCGTTTTCTGATCTAATTGGAAGAAGGTCCATTTTTGTGCTTTTCTAGTTTTTTTTTTACTTTTTCTTTTTGAGGTGTTATTTCTACCTTTTTTAATTGGTCTATTAATTCTTCAACTTCTTTAGAGGGCTCTTTATTTTTCTCTTTTCGTTCACTTAATAACCGAACGCGCTCACTTGTTACTTCTAACCTTGTTACTATTAGTTCTATTTTCTTGATTATTTCTAATATTAATGAAATTATAGTAATATTTTGTTGTAGTGTTATTTGATCCGATTTAGCGTTAGGTATATAATCTTTATAGTCTGCTGGTAAAGGTATAGACTTCTCTATTAATTTTGAGGCTTCTTCTTGAGCTAAGGTTGGTCTACTCATGAAAGGGTGATTTCTTTTAGTTCTTCTACTTTCTTTTTTAATTCTTTAATATCACTAGTTAAGACTTCTACCTGTTGCGTTATTTTAGAGACTATTTGGGTTGTCTTTAGTTCTATCTCTTTTGGTTTTTCTGTAATAACTTTAACTAACTTTTCTATTTCCGTCTTTGTAGGTAATTTTTCTAGATTAAATTTGTTAACTAGAGTCTGGACTTTCTTTTCTAATTGTAATTCTTGTGTTTTTAAATAATCGAGATTTTGTTCTACTTTTTCGAAAGTTTTCTTTTGCTTAGTCTGGGATGCTTCTAACACCTCTAATATTCTAGTAATGTTTTTATTATTTTCTTGTAATGTTTTTATTATTTTCTTGTATTTTTTCACTAAAATTTATGACTAAATCTACTAATGTGTTCAACTGTTTGCCTTCACTATGTAATATATATATGGTCTCCGTTATCGAAATTACACTTTATAATACTATGATCTTTTAATGCTCTATATTTCTTTCCGGGTATATTCTTAAGTCTAAGTATTCTAGATTTTTTAATGTATCTATTTTTCTAGCTTTATTTATTATCCTAACGGAATCTTTATTTTACAAACTTTCTTCTCCGTACTCTATACTAGTTGTAAATCTTTCTATATCTTCTCTTATACCCCGTAATTCTAATGCTAAGTAGATTGTTTCTTCGTTAATTTGACTTTGTAAGAGTCTATTGTTTATTAGTGATGATAATGTTTCGAATTTATTATTTCTAAATATGCACTTAACGCCTTTTCTACTTGTCTATATTCTCGTCTTTCTCTATATCTCTATATAAATACCAATGATCGATAGCTATTTGTCTAACAAAGGTAGTGTTCTCATATAATTAATATGGTCTAAATCGCTTGTGGTTCTTTCGAGGTCTTTCTAGATTTTATATATCCTAGTAACTTATATTCTAATCCCGATATTATATCTATTAATTCTTGTAGTCTTAACCGGTTTTCTTTGGTACTACTTAATTTAATATATTCTGGTATAGGTTATTTAATTCTTGTTTGACTTTTAAATAATGATCTTGCATCTATTAACCTAAAGGCATAAAGTTTACTTGTTGTTCTAAATTTCCTAATATAGTCTTCGCTCTAAATATAGCGTCGTTGAAATGAACTTCCAAAGGAGATTATTTCGAAAAACTTAATACCGCTGTATTATGATTTAATTCTTCTTATAAGCCGTGTCTAAATAGTTAATGTGTCGGTAAGGAATTTTTCTTGAGCTTCTAAGGTTTTCTAGTCTTTTTCTAGTAATATAGATCATGCGATGGTGAAAACTATATGTTTAAGAAACGGTGTGTCTCATTAACTCTTGTCTAACAAAGAGGTTGTGTGTGCTTGCTTTCTTCTTCTAGCGTAAAAGGTCTTCTCATATAACTTTAGATAAGTCTAAGGTTCCAAAAATCTTCTCGCTCTGATACTAATATTAAAGGAGGGTAGTAAATTTTTCAATAAGTTTTTTCAATATATATATATATATATATATATATATATATATATATATATATATATATATATATATATTATTTTTTATTTTAATTTTTCTTAAAACAAAAATTCGCTCAATGCTTAAAAAATTCACTAATTTTCTATGCATAAAACCGTATGAAACATATATGAAATGTGCATATGCGTGCAAAATTTTTAATACAGTTTTCATACACAAATTTTGATCGAAATTTTTAAGCCTTGAGCGAGATATACACATTTCATATACAAAATTTTGAATAATTTTTTTAAGCGTTAAATATTGTATGAATGCAATATACAATGTTGTTGTAGTTGTATAATTTTTCGAGAAACCTAACATGAACGTTACTTACAAAAAAATGTGAAAGAAATTCTAAGCCTTGAACGAGATATACACAATTCATACTGTTTTTATACACAAAATGAGGGAAAGTTTTAAGCCTCGAACCAGATATACACATTTCATACACAAAATTCTGAGCGAACTTTACAAGCTTTGAGCAGAAAAAAAAATTTAATTATTTCAAAAAAATAAAAAAAATGTTTTTTTAAAAATAAACAAAATATTTTTTTAAAAAAATTTTGAGCGAAAATTTTGTATATATTTTGTAAGAAATCTATTGCTATGTTTTGTAACCTGAAAAATTTCGTCATATTTTATAAATATTTTTCATATATATATAGGTCAATCTCCCTTTTTCTGTATACTGAGAATTTGGTGATACATGTCCACTGACCCAACAAATGACATACTGAGAATTTAGCCCAAACTGCTAAAATATCAAGCCAAACGAATTTAATCCGAATCGCACGAAATCGTTGTTAGTGTCAATTTCCCTATAATGAGATCGGCAAAAATTGCTATAGTATCAAGTTAAATAGAGTGTAATCCTGAATCTAGCTAAATTGATAGAGTCAAGTGACACTAGCAGTACGGAGCTCTCTTCTTTCTCCTGATTTTTAAGTGTTTGGTAATTGCCAAAGTACCGAAAATATAACTACCGTTATTCTTCAGCCCCCACCAAATATAAGCTCATGCATAAGTACAACATGTTAAATATAAGACATATTTGGTGTAGATAACCTAGCTTGATATATTTTTAACAATAGATAATAAAGTTGAAGGCACCAAATTTTCAGTCAATTTAAAGTATGTTCATTAATTATAGTCCTTATCTAGTTGAATCGTATTTGTTGAATTCAAATGATGTATACAGAAATATAG
>NW_026719334.1:0-16420 GCF_029784015.1 Lycium ferocissimum | reverse complement strand
TTGCCCTTTGGTTTTTGATTACGAGTCTCGAGTCACGTCTGTAATAAGAGTGTGAGGTTCGCTCGACTCCCAGAGCACGGTCGGAGTGCCCATCACACCCTAGTAAAATCAGGGTGTGACAAAATCTTACCATGCAACCCAAAAACATAGGGCTACAGAAATCCTTACTCCCTTACGATTCTCTCATAACACAAGTATACGTGTCTTCGATTTCCTTGTATTGGCGATCGTTTCGAACTCCGGCTCCAAACTAATAAATTTCCCCTTCTGGAGCATAAGAACGCCATAATCCCTTTCAAGTCCAATATGTCTTTCTCCCCTTTATTAAGGAGGTCCTAATACACCAATAGTTTTTATATATCCATCGTCTTCAGCACTTATCTTTCGAAAGTTAGAAATCTCTTAGCATCGTTGCACGGCCTAATTTTTTTTTTCCTTTACTTCTCATTTCTCTTTTGTTCCATACTACCACACTCTATCCCTCTCACACGCCTACCCTCAAATTTTAATCCAAACAATGTCGTGATTCGCCCTTCGTCTCTCTTGGAGGCTTTACTTCTTCATGTTTCTTACTCTTTCGCTTTTTCCGATATTCTGGGCACCTTACCTTCCCTCTACTCACTTTCTTTCTTTTTCCAATACCATTATATTAGAATTTTCCAAGCTTAACCTGTAGTGAAAACAACACAGCTTGCCTTGTAACATTTGTGCCATTTTTTTTCCTTCCACTTGAACTTCATTACCCTGTCCGATTAATGCCTTCTAATATGTCACAACGTCGATTGCTGGGATTCAATAGAGCCATGTATGGGATATCATATACATACGTGTACATAATTGCTACCATCTTGCTTACAAAATATTCCCAAACGCTATTCAATTTACCCTGATTTTTAAAGCTGTAATGCGCCTTCTTTCTTTTCACCGGCTTGCCCGCATCGTCCTACGTGACCTCTTAAGGTTTCCCCGCCCACTCGCATACTCGATTTCTCTTAGACTACCCTAGCTTCTCATTTGCTTCCGTTGTCTAAATTTATAAGACTTTCAGAACAGTTCCCAGGGGGTCACCCATCCTGAAATTTCTCCTACTTCAGCACGCTTAACTTTGGGAATCTAATGAACTGCGATGCTCTATTGTTAATCTGATAGCATTCACCTTACCGCACGACCTTCAGCACATAATCTGGAGTACATTGAAGTCTTAACAGATTTCAAGACATCCTCGTAACACATCTCCCGCCCAATCAGAAAGGGTCTCTTACTCCAATCAATAATTATTTAATACTTGTAGGCATTCCAAATTCGCTGTTGGGTGGCACTTATATTCCAACTTTAAGCGTCCAAAGTTCTCTTGAAATAGTATCCTTGCCTCAACCCACACCATCTGCTTCTTTTGGTGAAATTATATTGCACCATCTGTTCCTTAAGCCTACCGTCTTTGTTACTTAAAGATTCCATTATTTTTTGAGGTGAAGTCATGCGCACGCAAGACCTTTTATACTTTATGCCTATTTACCCTTACTGTGTACCCAACACAGGCTTCTAACTTACTCGAAAACATACCAAGTTCGTCTCGGTAACGGTCTTATCTTTTCACCCTGTCGTCGTACTACACCTTTAAATTCATAACTACGTATTCCCTCTTCGTACCATATTCGCACTCATTTAATTACGACTATCTTGGGTGCTTCCTTTAGCATCTCCTTACCATTTTTTTTCCAGTCTATGTCCATCCTTCTTTTCTGCGCACGAGGAATTTTATAATACCTCCATATCTTCGGAAAATACTATTCTTACCTAATCCCTTTCTCATTTTCAAACCATATTCTGTTCATCCCTAATTGTTCTTATCATACCAGTCATTTTCTAGCACTCATTCTGCCTCGTTGCTCATCTTTCTATGGCTTGGTCTTTCACACGCTCCGTCACCGATATTACTCGGTTCTTGCTATACATGTCATAATCTATTCTTTTGCGCACGTTGTCTCGCCCCTTTTCTTTTCCTCTCTTCTTCCAATTATCCCCTACTTTCTTCTTTTTTTTTTGTGCTCGATATCATTTCCGTTATCTCATAATCTTTATTCTGAACTCTCTCTATAGACGAACTTCATAAATCCCTCTCTTTTTTTCCAATAGCACACTTTTATACTTTAGTCACATAGATCACGTCATATCTTTTAGTCACTTCCTCGCTAGGCTTTGCTGATTTTCATAACATTCCTTATTATATTCTCACAATATCTCGTTCGTAATCAATCTTATAGTGTCACACTTCTTAACTTTTTGCCCTTTCGGTCAATCTTATCTTTAATATCTCACAAAGCCGTCCTACCTACATTCATATCCGTCACAATTTTTTTTTTTTTATACTCCTGTCTTAATCATACCATTATTTCTTCCGGCTCTAATCTCGCCATAATTTATCCGTGCTTATCAATTCAGTTGGTACCTTAACATAACACACTATCAAGATTTGCCAGTCTCTTATAAATCATCTCTTAATATCACAAGCCTTTTCCAAATCCTTTTACCATGTCGATATCGACCTCCTAATTATTACCGCTAATTCAATAGTTAACTTATTTTTCAAGGTCGGCCGTACTTGCAACTTAGTCAAATTCTATCCTTACTATTAACACGACCTTTCAAGGCATATTACAAACCCATACCTCATTCTCGTTTTATTTTCCGGAAAAATTTCGTGCAGTTTCCTCTATATTTCTTACTATCTCAAACCCGTACGCACGGAAATACCAACAACGCCTCATATGTGGCCAACATGTACATATATATCATATCATATCACAGCCCACGCAGGCTACGATATCAACAACAGTATAAAAATGATAGACTTACCACGCGCGCATGTCTAACTCGAACTGCGCCTGTTACACTTTCCCGTTTACTTTCCCTTTCAGTTTTCAACTTTACATTTCGATGCCTTATTCGACATATACCTTTTGTACCTTTGCTTACCTGCGTGCTTTATAACTTCCAATATCGTCAATCGCTTTCTTCTATCAATGTCGTTCTTCCGAAATCAAATGTTAGCATAAAGAATTTCATTTCCTATGACTTGCCTCTATCGCACGATCTAAGACAGAAAAAAGTCACCGTTCCTAAATGCCCCGCGGCCCTCCTGTTTATAAGTGTGGCGGCTCACACCATAAACAAGACTACTGCGCCGGACACGGTCTGTAGACAATCCGAGGACGAACTGCTCTGATACCACTTCTGTCACGACCCAACCCCGTAGGCCGCGACTAGTGCCCGAACTGGGCACCCGTACACACCCATTAATCAGAAATAGCATACGAATAACTTATACAGTATACAAATAACATATATATCGAAAAGGTGAAACGTCGCCCCAAAGTCGTCATAAATGTATATACGTATCATAATCACATCTTTCAACGGAGACGATATCACACATAAGCCGGTAAGGCTATCATAATATGGGGACGTCCAAAGACACAAATCACACGGACACAATAACCGAATAGTAATTACCCATAACCCACACATATATGTCTACGTACCTCTAAGAATCATAACAAAATCATATGACGGGACGGGGCCCCGCCGTACCCGAATAAACATATACATACGTGCAACAATGTATGCAGGCAAAGTATAGGCTCTGAAACAAGGGAGCACTCCAAGACAGGTGAACAGAATCTAAGGCTGTGGATCATCCAAAAATAAGACCGTACTGCGCGGCATTTAAATGCAGCCTCGAAGAAAGGGGGGTCGAGTACGAATATGTACCGAGTATGCAAAGCATGAAATATACTAAAAACGGGATCATAATCAAAACCCGAAATACAGAAACTAAATGCAATATCCAGAATCAAAATGCTTACTCATTAAAACACAAATCATGCATGGGGCTCTTAGAATATGGTCGCCCTCCCGTTATCGGCGCCATAACACAGCATAACACTAGAAGATTTCATATCTCCGTATCCCGTCACACATCATAACACATCATAACGCCATAACACAGCATAACACCAAATATAAGCGGATCCCGCCTTCTAGCGAGGAGCTCGGTGAACCGTAACACAAAGATAACACCGAATATAACATAGTGCGCACGATAACATACAACTGCCCGGACTCGGCGAAAGAGGTAATAACAGAATGCACGAGCAGAGTCGTGAGTAACCATATGCAATTTAAAAACATTTTCAAAAACTCCATCGAGTAGTCAAACGAACTATCATTTAAAACCAAAACCATAGTCAAATCAGGTTTCCTCCGAATGTCGCTCGGAACATTTCAAATAGAAATTTAGAAATCATAGGTATGTATCAAAACCATAAGGAAGTAGCTTATGAAAATCAAGAACATAATCGTCATCTGACGTACTCGATGGGTAAGTAAGTAATCGACGTCGAGGGTTAAGGCGATAGTCATCTCGAGTTCTTTCAAAAGTAGTTAGGACTACACAAAGGAAAGGTCGCGGGACCCACGGACAAGCGTCAACCCAATCCTAGCCCGCCTATGGAAGATATTGTCATTATATGTTACAAAACCTTCTACGAGCATATCGAGGCGATCCGGTTCTGTCTACGAAAGTTACGGCCCTTTTTTGACATAGAACCCTTTAGGGACAAAACTTTTTATGCAACTTTGAAATCCAATCATACCAAAGACATAAGGACCATTATTCTAGTACATTACAAATACGAACATTAAGAAGTGAATAAGAAGCGTAGACATGCTCGGATCGCAAGAATAGAGTTACCCGAGGCTCGTAGCATAGCCTACTTACAACTAAGACATGCAAAAGAAAGAAAGGTTAGGCTTTACATACCTCGTCCGCTTCCTAAGCTACTCCAAACTTAAGTCTCGCTTCTCAAAATCTACAATAACATCATTAGATATCAACGTTAGCCATAGGTACTTCAGGAATCAATTTCAAGCTTTCACTTTATTTACTGTAAATTTGGGCAGCATTTCCCCTGTAAACTCAACAACCCCGAGAATTCAACTCGGCCAAATCTTCAACAACAATACCAACCACCATACTAACAACATCAACAATCAATTCAAAATGTATTCTAACGTCAATAACTTTTTTCTACATAATTCGACAACATTCCATTTACGTTCAAATTAACCATATACAATCAAACCAATACCAATACTCACATTCAAATACTAATTCGCCACCATTCAAACGGATTCAAAAATACTTCAAACAATCCGCCCAATATTCAAATAAGCCAACCAACACACGACATAACCCGAAATCTTCCAAACTTAATAAGAACAACAATAACACATTTCTTTCTTCCAAATTCATGAACTACACCAACAATCTATCATTAACAACATTAACCTCAATAATACAAGAAATTATAATAAAATCACATTATCTTCTCCAACAACCTACAAACGATTACAACTCCAATTAAATCATTAAACCTTTATTTTAATCATAGAATCCATACAACAACAACCAAAAATACTAAATAAATTTTGTTCACCATATCCTACAAAACAGCCCACTATTCGGCCACACCACCAACATCACAATTTCATGAATTTCATTCATTTCTACACTCTACAACATACACAAATCATCCATAACACATGTAAAAGGAGATTGAACCTTACCTTTTCCACTTACTTCTTCACTTGGCTAGGGTTGAGAATTGCAAGAACAAAAGATTTGCTTGCTCCAACAACCACTTCATGTTGTTTAGGACCCTCCAATTAGTTGAAAACCTAGGAGAAAATAATTTTTGGTGATCAATTTCCATGAGCCATGTTCGGCCAACCTTGGCCGAACCTCTCCTCTCTTTCTCTTCCATGTTTTCTCCAAGTTTCTAGAGTGAAAAGATGATGAATTAATCTTGCTCCTCATCTAATATATGCATACACACCATCCATGTGTACCATGGCCCACCCGTTTTGGATGAATTTAATTTGGCCAAGCCATGGGTGGTACCCCACTTGTGCCACACGGCCAACACCCATATTTCATGAAAAATAATTAACTTTTCACAATTCACTTTTAACCCCAAATTTTTCTTAATATTCCATACCAATAAAATCATACGCAACTTATGCCTTAAAACAAAATCGAAGGTCAAAAGTCTCAACCTCGTATCCCGGAATAGTCTTGTCCTTAACTTATCATGGTTAGCTCGGAATGTCCCGACATACAAAATACGGGATATAACACAGAAATGACTGGTGTGATAAGAATAAAAGGAGCTAAACAGAATATGATTTGAAAATGAGAAGAGAAGTCGATGTAGGAGTAAGTGTTTTACAAGATACAGGAATAGCATGAGATTCCTCGTACACAAGATAAAAGATGGACACGAGATTGGAGAAATGAAAGGAATACTAAAAGGAAGCACTCAAGACAAGACGTAATTAATCAAGTATGAGTATAGGATAAAAGGAAATATATAGCTACAAACTTAGGTGTAGTACGACGAAAAAGTGATGAGACAAGACCAGCCGTTTAAAACAAATTTGATATGATTTGAGTAAGTTAGAAGTTAGCATTAGGGTATACAACAAGGGTGTTAGCGAGGCATAAAAAAGGAGCTATCGCGTATATGTAACTTCACCTCGGAAATAGTGAAATCCTTAAAGGACAGGGATTGTGGATTTACGAAACAACTGATGTATTATGAGTTTATTAGAGAAACAGATGACATTCGTTGGGGTAAAGATAGTGTTATACGAAAGCTTGCGTACTTATCATTTTAATATAAGTGCTACCGAATGGAGAATTTGAAATGACTATAAGCACTAGCTAATTACTGATTGGAATGTGGCTTTGGGTAAATTCTTACATTAATTACAATACTCGAGTACCAACCATCAGACAAGATTTTGCATATATATCGAGAGTTCTTATCGCCTCGTGATTGTGTTAAAGTTTCGTACGTGGGTAATCAAGTTATAAATTATAAAGAAAGACAGGGATGATTTACGTGATAAGAAGTGAATTGGAAGAAGGATCGGATGAATGTGAGACCGTAAATAGAGACATAGTAGTATAATATAAATAGATAATGGGGAAAATGTAAGTATACCCCAAGTGGGGAAACGATTATATAGAAATGCAAGTGTGAGATGTAAACAATTGACACCATAATACATTTAATGTGAAAACTTAAACTTTAAGTGAGATCCCTTCGAAACAAGTTAGTAAGATTCCTAGAAAGCTAGCGATAAATGGATAGAAGCCAAGATGGTATTTGAGGCAGTCTTGCCGAGAATTATTAGTAAAGACCTTGGATAATACGACATCGGAAAGGTGGGTGCTTATAAAAGGAAGAATACGACAAGAGAATGGTAACAAGTAACTTAAAAGATATTATAAAAGGATAGCAAGGCTATCTTGGATTAAAAAGTTGTGGAAATGTTGAGTTATTAGCTAATGATATTGTAACATATAAGTAACAAAGGAGAAAGGATAGGAAATCTCTCCTATAGTAAGAAATGAGAAAACCAAATGGTGAATAGAGAAGGAAAGAGTATCGCGAAATAGACGGCAGGTGAGAATAGTGACAATAAGATATGTAAGAGCGAATAAGTTAGGAGAAGGAAAGACTATGACTAAGATTGGATGCACTTTGTACAAATTAATACGAATAGTCAGGTAACCTACGAATACTTGTATACTAGGAACAAGGCCAAGGAGGACTTGATAAGAAGAGTAAGAATTCCGTAGCAACAATGTAGTAGCGATATTTCGTATAAAGAAAGGTATAAGATGGTTTTTGAGGCAAAACTACGGAGATATAGTTAATACCGAGGGCAAAAGCCAGTTGAGCCTTGATATCAATTGAAAGATATATAGAGAAGAATGTAGTAAGAGAAGAATGTAGTGCTCGTATAAAGACTACGAGACAACGCTAAGGTATTTTCTAAGCTAATTGAGTACCTACACATACACGGATAAAGATTGCAATAGAATGCGTGACGAGAGATAAGAGCAAATTTGAGTAAAAGGGACAATAGCGAGTTTGAGTCAAAAATAGAAACGACACGGGTAATATGCCTAAAGTATGGCCGTATAGAGGAAGGAAATTACGAAATGATTTAACCGACATTTATCGTAACAACAAACGGGTTCGGGTTATGGGATACTTGATAAAGTGGTGATATGAGGGGACCACAGCGCTATTTAGATTTGCCAACCCGCAAAGATTGAGATCAAGTAAAAAGCAAGTGATAGTTAAAAGACCTTTAAAAGAAAGTCGAGAGGTCGGGTATACGATCGAGGATTCAGTAGTACCTGACCTGTCACAACGAGTAAAGCAAGGAGATTGGAATACAAAAATGTTACCCTCGGGAATCCCATTTCACTCGTAGAACTGGCGATGGTCCACAAGTTACTGTAGGCATGCAATACTCCGAGGATATTAAAGTCTAACGAACCGACAAAGGACGTCTGCGTATTATTAAAAGCATACCTAAAGATTGAGAGGCAAGATAAACGAAACGATACCTTAAGGGAATAACTATAGAAGAAGAAGGAGTCAAATTAATACTAAGCGCACAAGGAAGAAAGTAAGATTTCAACGGAAGAGCTCGTAATACAACCGACAACGGTCGCGAAGAAGGAGAGAGTGAAGGCAATGACATAGAATTATTACCTCGAGAAGCAACAAAAAGAGGAAATATTACAGAACGACTATATGAGGCCTGGAACGCGTTGTAAAGAATTATAAGCGAATCGACCAATGGAAGACATTATGGGCGAGGCATAATTAACTAAGAGAACACTAGAGAAAGTATCGGGAATTAGGATCAATCTAATATTCGAGGACGAATGTTCTAAAGGGAGGGAAGAATGTTATACCCATATATTTATACGTCAAATTATTCGCAAGCAAATCGAGTCAAGTTAAGTAGGAATCATTTTAGGACAAAAAGTAGAAACCTTTAATTTTCAATTTTAATTAGAACATAAATTATTTAAAAATTTTATTTGGTGTGGAAATATTATTGGAGATTAGGAACTAATTAATTATGATTAAATCATTAAGTAGGGATTAGGGATTAATTAACTAATTAATTTAATTTTTAAATTGTATGGGCCCACCCGTTTTAAAAAAAAAAGCAATTAATTTTGATGAGTCACAAAAGAGGGGCACGTGTATATCAAGGGCCATCCATATATATATGGTGGTGTCAAGGACAAATTTGCATTCATAATTCATTTGCTCAAACTAGTTCAAAAGGAAAAAAAAAAAAAAAAAAGAACATTGCCATAGGTCGCTAACTTTCGGCCAGCCATTTTATGGGGAAAAAAATATTTGGTTCCTTGTTTTGATTAATTTTCAAGGTGTAGTACAAGTTCAAGGAGGTGATAGCAACATTGGATATTGAATCGAGGAAAAGAAATTGCGAAAATTGGAGCAATTAAGTAGAAATTCCTCCGAGAAAATTAAGGTAAGATTTTTGGTTTTATGGTGTACTTGTGTTATTAGTGTTGCAATGGAGTTATTAAAATTGACCGGACGAAATTGGAAGCAAGAAAATGCATAAAATTGATATTATAGAAATCGTGGGTTGAAATGGATTTAGAATTGTATGGGCTGGATTTTGAGAATTTTATATGTATATCTCTCGTGGTATTTTTGTGTGGGGAGAATAGTGGAAATTCGGAGTTGGCGAATATATAAGAAATCTTGCCCCGATTTTCGTTAAGCCCTTAACTAATGGAAAACCCTAAACAAGGATATATAAGTTTAAAAAAAACAAGTTCTATAAAGCGATGGGCTACGGATTTACGAACTAGAAAGTATAGTTAACGATAACGTTACCTTTATGTTAAATAGGCTAAAAAGAGCGACAAAGCGAATGGTTTTGCGATTAGTCGTCAACGGTGTATGTAAAAGGCTGTTCTTTCTTTCGTTTGGCATGTCTTAGATCTAGGTGATGAATGATGTGAACTTTGGGGTAATTCTATTCATAAGTTTTAAGTGTGATTTATGATTCTTATTCACTTTTTGATGTTAGAACTCTCGAGAGATTGGAGGCCTCCCTCTTCGGATTCGTACGTTGGATAATAGTCGATATATATCCGTTCCCATTCTTAGGAACTCTATAATAACTGAGTCTCGTACTTCTATAAGATGTTTCATACTATGTTGACATATGACTATGATTCCTACGGCTCTTGATATGCTTATGATGACATCCGAGGGATGTTTGATATGTTTCCGAGTGGCATTCAAAAGGTATTCGATATGGTCGTGGTATTGATTTTCAAATGATAATTCGTGTTGATTATTCCATTGAGTCTTTGACATACCGACGCGTATATATGATTCCGGAGTTCTATTCGATGTAATCCACGAGGACATTCGAAAGATATTTGATATAGCTATTGTCCTAATTTTCAAATGGCCAGGTTCGTTTAGATTATTCCATTAGTCTGAAAAATGTTTTAAATTGCATATAGTTTCTCATTACTCGCTCGTGCATGCCTCGGATGTCTTTCACCGAGTCTAGGGCCGGGTATGTTATCGTGCACACTTCTGGCCGCATAGTTTACCGAGTTCCTGCTGTAGGACCGAAGACGTATATATATATATATGTTATGGGCGTTATCTTTGCGTTATGGTGTTATCTTTGTGTTATGGGCCGCGCCATGGTGTTATCTTTGTGTTACGAGTTATGCCATGTTATGGAGTTATGCTATGTTCTAGAGTATGCCGTGTTGGCGGCCAAAGACGGGTGGCGACCATGTTCACCGAGACCCATAATGGGCATGATATATGATATTGACATGCATGATTTATGTTTCAAAGGCAAGTGTTTTTTGGTATTTTAAACATTGTACTTGTTTTCCGTACTCCTTATTTAGGATATGATCCTTTAAGTTTACCGTATTTCATGCTTTATATACCCGCACATATTTGTCCGACCTATTGTTCGGGGTCGCGTTTCATGCCCGCGTGATGCTAATCGGCCAGGACCCGTCAAAGATGTGACTTCTACCCGGCTCCGCGGGAGAGCTCCGTTGGTTCCGAGTTCAAACTTTTAGTCGCATCCTCCGATATATATGTGCGTATATGTTATCCGGGAGATACGACGGGGCCACCGTCCCGTCATTGTTTATTCGTACTCTTCGAAGTACGTAGACATATATGTGGGTTATTATCGCCCTCCGTTATTCGGTCCGTGTCTACACGATGTGCTATGATACGATGTCCGTCCGTAAAAGCGGCGGCCTTGCCGGCTTGCATATAACATGATATTGACGTGTAGTGGCAGCCTTGTTGGCTTGCGTATCATTTTATGATTTGATCGGTTCGTGACTCCTCGGAAGCCAGTTTATCCGAATACATAGATGATGACGCTATGAACTTTCAGTTCTTTTTGTAAAGTTCCATATTGTGGCAGTCTCGGTTCGACTCATATACGTGACAGTATGTCGTGACACATGCCAATAGTGCTATGAATGACTCTATTGTAAGCAAATTCAACCAAAGACAATTGATCTTCCCAGCATGCTAGTTTCCCTTTAACCATGGCCCGAAGCATAAGAACCCGGTCCTATTGACACCTCTCGGTTTGGCCATCGGTTTGTGGGTGACAAAAGTAGAAAACAACAATTTAGTACTAAATCCCCACAATTCTTTCCAAAGTGGCTAAGGAATTTGGGATCCCTATCACTCACAATGGTTTTGGGAATACCATGCAACTTTACCACATATTCAACAAACAAAGATGCAACATGAGAGCATCATCAACTTTATGACAAGCAATGAAATGAGCCATTTTAGAAAATCGATCAACCACAACAAGATTTTTATCTTTACCCTTTTGGTTCTAGGCAAACCAACACAAAATCCATCGAAATATCAACTAAGGTTGTTAAGAGAGTGGGAGAAGTGGCATACAAATCCAATGGGAAGGAGTCTAGACTTGGCGCCACGACACTCAATGATTGGCCACAAATCTTAGCTACATCCCTCCGCATAGGCCAATAAAATTGCTCCTCAAGTATCCCCAAAGATCTTATCAATCCCAAAATGTCCCATCAATCCCCCATTGCGTGCCTCCTCACAATAATTCCTCTAATAGCTCATGGCACACACAACGCTTGTTTTTGAACAAGAAACCATCAAACCTAGAATAGGGAGTAGAAGACCTATCCTAATCCACCTCTCCCTTTCCCACTCTTCGCAATCTAGAAAGATCTTGGCAAGGATCTGGGTTCCTAGATACAATGTCTTGAAGTTTCAAAACCCATCAATTTGGAAGACAAGGTGTTAATCAAAACATGTTTCCTTGTTAGGGCATCCGACCACATTCTCCTTTCCCTTTTTGTATTGGATTACATAAGGGAAGGTTTCAAGGAATTCAACCCATTTTTAGCATGCCTTTTGTTCAACTTTCTTGGGCCTTAGATGTTTCAGGACTCATGGTGGTCCTAATCACAAACTCTTTAGGCCACAAGTAGTGTTGCCAATTACCCAAAGCTCTATTCAAAGCATACAACTCAAGATCATAGGTGGTGTAATTCAACGTCGCACCCTTAAGCTTTTCACTAAAATAGGCAATGGGTTTGGTCTTGCATCAAAACGCACTAATACCTACTTTAGCACACATTCAATTTCCAAAGATTTTGTCAAAATCGGGTAATTGTAACTGCTTAGTCTTGAGCTAAGCATTTGTTTTAGAGTTTCAAAGCCTTTGCTTGCTCCACACCCCACGAAAAAAGGTTTATCCTTTCGGATTCCGTAGTCAAAGGAGCTGGCTATGGTGCTAAACCCCTTAACAAACCGCCTATAAAAACTAGCCAATCCATGAAACTTCGAATATCACCAATGGATTTGGGAGTTAGCCAATTCTTACTAGCTCTTATTTTGGATTCATCAACCTTAACGCCCCTTGAACCTCACAACAAAACCCAAGAAAACAACTTCATCAACACAAAAAGAGCATTTAGCAACATTAGCATAAAGTTGTTAGCATGCCTCGCTTCAAACACACATTTCAAGTGAATAACATGCTCATCCATGGTTTTACTATACACCAAAATATCATCAAAGTAAACAAACACAAATTTGCCAATGAAAGGTTTCATGACATGATTCATCAAACGCATGAAAGTACGAGGAGTGTTAGTGAGACCAAAAGGCATCACCAACCATTCATATAGACCAAACTTGGTCTTGAATGCGGTTTTCCCTCATCTCGGGTTTCATCAGATTTGATGATACCCACTCCTAAGATCTACCTTAGAGAATATGCATGAACCATTCAACTCATCAAGCATGTCATCAAGACGAGGTATGGGATGGCGATACTTTACCGTTATCTTGTTGATGGCTCGGCAATCAACACACATGCGCCATGATCCATCTTTTCTTTAGCACCAAGATCACGGCACGACACAAGGACTCATACTTTCCCGATGCAGCCCACTTGCCTCAAGGCTATTTACAAGGAGCCAAAGCACGGGAACTACAACAATTACAAAGCCTATTCATGAAGCGGGAGGCTCTTGAGTATACTTTTGATGAGACCTTGGATCCCAAGTCCATTTGGTGATGGTGATTGGGGAGAAGAAGAGGAAATGGAAGTTACCACAATGGCTAAAAGATAAGAGTTGGCTGTTCTTGCAAAGGAGATTTCAAGATTTTGAAGAAAGAAGAATAGCCAAACAAGGCCCTTGTCTCATTAAGGGTGTTTATGTCATTTTTGCTTTCTTTTATTTCTAGCATAGTATAAATAGTTCTCTTCTTCTTCATGGAAGACTTAGACTATTTTTTTTGAACATCGATATTCGTATTGTAAAACTTCGAGAGTCGAGAGCTTGTTAAGCCTCGATCGTGCAATTACTGGTAGAAAGGTTGCGCTCGTATCCGAAATCCTCGAGGTCTTCCTAGGAATTTGGTGTTTTTTTTGTTCTTAATTTAGAGGTCTTGTTTTCATAACTTTGGGTTCTAAATTAGGTCTTGGTAATTATCTATCCTTTTTTTTCTTTTTTTTATTTCTATTTTCGTTTTAGTCTTGTATCAATGGGGCGAGCTTGGATTAGATTTGTTCTATCAAATCTATTTTGGGGTTTTTTACTTTTATATAAAAAAAAAACGAAAAACCTTGAAAAAACCCCAAAAAAATTTTTTTTGTTTTGTTGTTTTGTTATTGATTCTTGTTTCCAGTACTTGGGTTTTTTGATTCCCTATTTTGACTTGGGGTAATCCGAGTTAGTCTTAAGTTGGACAAGGGGTTTTAATTTCCCGATTTTGTTAAAAGTCATACGTTGATATTCATCTTTTCATTGGATGGGGGTTAAGGGAAAAATTTGGGAAAAAGGAAAATTTGTAAAAGGAATTTGAAAGTTGGATTTCAAAAATTGGGCGGTGAAATTTTGAAACTAATTATTTCATGAAAATGGCCATAGGGGCTTGGTGGGGGGGGCCATGGCCAAGTGAAAATTTAATTTGGGGGACATGTATATATAGCCCAAAAGGGGAACCCCAAAGTAATTATTATATCTTTTTTCATCCTAAAAAAAAAAACATCAAGAGAAAGAAAAAAAAAAAAAAGGAGAGAACGGCCGAGGGGGGCCGAACCCCCTTAAGAATTTGAAAATTATTTTTCCTTGCTTTCCTCCCAAATTTGGGAGGCCCTCACGACGGGAGTATTGGGGGAGCAAAATTTCGTTTGTTTTCCCTTGAAAATTTAGCCGGGGGAGAAGATGGAGGGAAAAAAGGTGAGGTTCAATCTTCTTTATGTGTTTTTGGATGATTTGAATTTTTGATATGGGAAAAGAATGAAACGAAATTAGATGTTGGAGAAAGGTTTTGCGGGGTTGTGTGTGTTTAAAGGGAAGAATTGTAGTTAGCATGTTTGTGTGTTGTTTTAATTTTAAAAATGGATGAAAGTCATGAAATTTAGGGGCTTATCCTTCTTTCCTTTTGGGGATGTCCTGACGAAATAAGTTGTGATAGTTAGAGCCTTGGGGGGAATTCTATTCTTAAAAATCCGAGCATGTTTATGATTCATATTTGCTTTTGATATTGGATCCTTTATGGTCAAGCTATAAACCGTAGTCTTCGTCGTTTGATTTGAAATGCTAGAACGGTTTTGTTCCGAAAGGATCTTATGCCTACAAATACCCTAATTTTCCCTAACAACCGGATTGCTTTGATGCTCGTAAACGTTTTATTTGTTTCGATTTTTGTATTCTTAACGTAGTCGAATTGGGGTCTTTATGTCTTTTGTATGACAAAACGAAAGTTGCATAAAAGTTTTGTTTTCGAGTTTGTTCCAAACGAGGGGAAACTACAACACCGCTTTCAAAAAAGGCCATCGCTTTGATATCTTCCAAAAATGATTTCAGACGGTAATGACTTTAAATTTCAGGGGGCCCGGTTTTGGGGTGCGCCGTCCGGGGCCCCCGCGACTTTTCTGTTTGGTTCTAACGACCTTTTTTGAAAAAATTTTAAGACTATTTTTGACCCCCAGTATGATTACATGTATCTGGCGAAATGGGGTTTTTACATGCGTTTTTTGATACGTGACTTTTTCCCGGTTCGGCCCGAATTTTCCCCAGGATATTCAAAAAACCCCATTTGATATTGTTTCGGTTTTGAACTAATAGTTCGTTGACACCCTTGGGTTTTTTGAAAAGGTTTGTAGCATAGATTACTTACGATTTTGCTCGTGCTTTTTTGTTGTTATATCCGCCGAGTCCCCCGGCCGGGGAGTTACGTGCGCACTAGCATATTAAAAATTAGTATTTTTTTTAAAATGATGGATATGAAATGATAACGAGTAGAGGGTTCAGGTATAAATATTGGGGTGAGTGGTGGCGCCCAGGGGGGGGCACCACGGTTTTGCCGGGGCCCGACGGACCCCGATATATGATATGAAATATGAGACATGATGAGTGTGATATGATAAGTGATAGCGATATGATTTTATTTCCGGTCCCCTTGATTTCGGGCCCCATGAACGATCATTATATTTATATGGATCGGGCCCTCGTTCCCGCATCATTTTATTATATAGGACGGGGCCCCGTTCCCGGATTATTATATTATATAGGATCGGGGCCACGTTCCCGCAAAATATTTATATTTTGGACGGCCCCACGTTTCCCCATTATTATATTATTTAAGGATCCCTATGTTCCCGGATTTGATTAATGTCCATATGATAAGTTGTAGTTTGATGTGTTCGGGGCATTTTTGGGATTCCCATTATTACTTTTTTCCTTCTCCTTGTATAATTTGCATGTCGAGCATTTTTTTATCCCCGGGATGTGTTCGTACTTCGACTTCGGATACTTCGTTTTTCGCCCCGATACCCGCATATTTATCGCCCCCCCCTTCAGGGCTGCTTCATCCGCGTTAAATGAGTGAAGATGTTCCCAAAGGGTAGGGGCTCCATTTTCTTCCGAGTGCCACGA
>NW_026719333.1:0-11897 GCF_029784015.1 Lycium ferocissimum | reverse complement strand
ATTTCAATAGAAACGCGTCCCATGCCTTAATAGGGCACCTATTGGGACACACATAATACGCAACTCCGCAACATAAGATTACTTACCATTAAAGGATATAATTAATGGAGCTTGTCTCGTAAGTTATGCCTGCACACTCAGTCTAGGATTCCAACATATGTCTATTCATACACATTTTCTTATATATCACACCTCCAATCAACTTACTTGTTGTTATATCTCGCATTTCGCACGTCGGAATATTTTTAAGTTGGTTGCGAGGAGTTATAGACAAGGCTATTTTTCCGACTTTGTTTTAAGATATAAGTTGTTTATGAATTTGGATGGATGGAAACATTAAGGAATTTGGGGTTAAAAGTGGAATCATGGGAACTAATATTCCATGAAAGATGGGACCAAAAATGAATTATGGAAAGATGAACAATTCATGAAAACTTGGGGCCAAAAGTGAGATTATGGAAATTAATTTTTCATCAAAAATTGGCCAAGTGGCCGTGGGATGTAGGTGGGGGCATGGCCCACATGGATTATTAATACATGGGCATAAGATGACTAATTAATCATCTCCCACATTTGAGAAATTTCAAGAAGCTTGGAGAGGAGCCAAGGGAGCCATTCGGCCAAGCTCCCAACCGAATAGGCATCGAAAAATTGTTCAAGAAAAATTTGTTCCTTAGTCTTCATATCAATTAAAGGTTCTCTATAACATGGAGTGATTGTTGAAGCAAGCAAGACACTCTTCCTTACCAAAAACAAGCTAGCCGTGGGAGAAAGTGATGGAAGAGGTAAGGTTTAATCCTATTTTGCATGTGTTATATATGATATGTGCATGTTGTAGTGCATGGAAATGAATGAAAACTCATGAAATTCGGTGTGTTGCAAGTTGAGCCGTGGAGTGTAGTCTTGGCAGTATGTGTGTTTGATGTAGGAATGAAGTACAAATGTTATTTGGTATGTTTTGGTTGTTGTGATATGAATTCTATGTTGACAATGAAAGTTTAAGTGTTTAAAGTGAAGTTATGATGTTTGTGGCTTGTTATGGAACTTTATATAGTTTAGTGAATTTATGGAAGTAATGGATTGTCAATGTAGCTCATGAATTTGGAAGAAAGAAAAATGTGTCGTTGTTGCCTTCTTGAACATGGAAGGTTCGGTTGTATGGTATAGGGGTGTGGGCTGATTTGAATAAATTTTATGGGTTGTCCGAAATGTTCTTGAATTTATGAAAATGAAGTTGCTAACGAATGTATTGTTGATATAGTTATGAATCTAGAAGAAAGAATTGTGTTGATGATATTCTTGTTGGATTGAAATGATTTCGGGTAAGGTTGGGCATTGGATTGGCTTGGTTGGAATATTGTGAGGATTGTCGAAAGGTTTTGGATTGTTATTTGAACATGCGATTGCTATTATTAGTTTGGATATGTGAAATTGGATCGAATATAAATAAATATTGCCGAATTGTGTAGAAAGGGATTATTAGTGTTAGAATGCATTTGGGATTGAATATTGATATTGTTATAATGTATGTTGATTTGGTTGTTGTGTCTGGGGCCGAGCCATATTCTCGGGACGGTGTATGTATAGGGAGAGTCTTCCGAAATTTCGGTAGACGAGTACTAATTCGGGATTGAATAACAAAAGCCTTATAACTAACATTTGGTAAAAATGACCATTTGTAGATTACGGCGAAACGGGATTCGAATTTGGAGAAGCTTAAAGAGCGGAAAAGGTATGTAAGGCTTACCCTTTCTTTCTTTGGCATGTCCTAGATGTAATAAGCTTGAATACGTGCTTCGGGACAACTCCTTTCTTAGAAATTCGAGATTGAAATTAACTACTATTCATTCGGTAGAATTGAATTAGAAATTGTGTGAAATGATGGAAGAACTCCCTAACCATCTAGAACTTGCATGAGTAGGACCCGACTACCAAAGGCCAGCTGTTTAGCTACCTCATTATGTTCTACAATGTACGTGGTGGTGTGACAATGTTCCTAATATAATTATTACTTCGGTTTTCCAAAAACGGCTTCGGAAACGCGGTTGTGGTTCCGCGATGATCTTTAAAGAACTAGTTTTGTACAAAGAAACATAAAATTGATTTTTCTAAAACCACTCCGATGGGGGTGTGAGATTTTAATATTTAGACTTTCTAAAACCACTCGAAGGGGGTGCGGTGGCCTCGACATGCACAGAGTGTGCTATGGCCTCGGTCGTGTACGCGAGGCGTGGCCTCGGTGATCAGAGTGTGCTATGGCCTCGGTTCACGTACGGGAGCACTATGGCCTCGAGCTTATGTCGAGTGAGCTATTTTTCAAAACCACCCCGAAGAGGGGTGCGGGATTTTACTATTTCATTTCACTTACTACTTATGTTTACATTATCAATAAGGGCCACTCTTTATTATGCCGGAAGCGGAAGCCCGAAGGGGCCATCGTTATTGCTATGCCGGAAGCGGCAATGCCCGAAGGGGCCATCGTTATTGTTATGCCGGAAGCGGCAACGCCCGAAGGGGCCATCATTATTATTATGCCGGAAGCGGCAACGCCCGAAGGGGCCATCATTATTACTACGCCGGAAGCGGCCGTCCGAAGGGACTATTTCAGTGAATGTCGGAAGCGACGCACGGGTTAGACTGCATCCTTTACTTAAGATGTGTGTGTTCATTTGCACTATTCACTTAGGGATTACATGAGACCCGTATATATATATTTATGCTTCTTCCAGCAAAGGCTGCAGGTATTGAATTTGATTTGCGATTTCTTCTCTCTTAAATTAAGCTGCGGTTATTATTGGTCACTGCCTTGCATATTCAGTACATTCTTCGTACTGACCCCCTTTCTTCGGGGGCTGCGTTTCATGCCACGCAGGTACACCCAGACGAGCAAAAGACTTGGCTAGGAGCTGTTCCAGCGGGATTGGCGAGCTCCATCTCAGTTCGGAGTGTTGCCAGGTCGAGTACTTATGTCATGGTAGTTGTACATCCTAGAGACTTTGCAGACAGTGTCCTGTGGATAGGGTGTCGTGGAGCGCGAATCGATTATAGATGCTAAAGAGTGTGTATTTTCAGATGTTGTCGGTTGGTAAAAATTATGTGTTTGACTGAAAAGTTTTTTTTTTTATCTGTACAAGACAGTGATCTCTATTTTGAAAAGTTTCAAGTTTCTTAAAAATTTTCGAAATGGTAGGTTTTAATACGCGAATGTCTAAGGGTTCGCTCGACTCTGAGGAGAGTCGGGTGCCCATCACACCCTAGTAAGGTCGGGGTGTGACAAAGTGGTATCGGAAGCGAGTCATCCTGGGGTTGTACGCAAAGTCGTGTCCGGTAGAGTCTGTTTATGGTGTGAAGCGCGCCACATTTATAAACAGGAGGCTACGGGGCATCTAGGAATTGTTGACCTTCTTTCTGCCATAAATCGTGCGATAGAGCTAAGTCATAAGAAAATGAAATCCCATATGTAAGCCTTACATACGACGGAAGGAGGTAAATGGCGACATGGAAAGGCCATGAGGGTAAGCCTGGATACATTTATTCTATTACTTGAAACAGAAAGTTTTGGACGGCTGGGATGTGATGTATAGTCGTATGCGGCGCGTAAGGTATTGTGGTACTTGCTGCGTACAGATTTCAAATGATAAGAATTGGTAAAGGTAGTATGGAAGACCAAAAAGGGTAAAATAGTAAACGTGCAAGAAAGGACGTGCTACGAGCATGTGCCAGAATACGTGAAACTTTGGTGGCTCCGTATTATGTAATAAAGGTCATGTGTGGAAGTGGACGTGATTATACCGGCGTTAGGGGACCGAGATGCTGTCGAAGTTGCGAGGTTAAGCGTGCTCGGGGAAGGAGCAATCTCATGATGGGTGACCCCCGGGAAGTATGCCAAATTTTCACAAATATGGATCTAAGGGACAATGAGAAATTAGAATGTACAAGATGGTTGGAGGCTATAAAAGGACCCACTTAGCACGCGACAGGCGAGGTTAGAGAAGAGACAGAAAGTACGCTATGGCTTTGGAATTAGGATAGGCTTGAACTGCGTTTGGAAACATTTTGTGGATTAGTTGATAATAATTATGTATATACATATGAATGCGTATGACGCCCCATTGTGATTGAATTAGTGGGCACGTGTGTCCCAACGTGAAGACTGTTGGCGTGCAAGGAGCCCCTTAAAAAGGGGGGAAGCAGGTGAGAGAAATGTGAGGATGAGATAGAGGTACTTGATACGGTAATGTGTTCGATATGGACGCTTGGGCTACAAATAAGGCCCTTTATTGAAGTAAGTTAGTAGGGTCGGGAAAACCGACTAAAGTAGTGTGAGGAGTTTTGCCCAGACTTTGAATAACACGACGCCAGAAAGTGGACGCGTATGAAGGAAAAGAGTATGACAAGAGAATGGTATTGGATAGTCTAAGAGATAATATGAAGGACAGCAATAGTTATAAAGAGGGAGCTCCCCCGAGGCGCTTATGAGACCCCGTACAACTAGTTGAACATTCGAGGACGAATGTTCTAAAGGGGGGAAGAATGTTATATCTTGCATTTCGCACGTCGGAATATTTTTAAGTTGGTTGCGAGGAGTTATAGACAAGGCTATTTTTCCGACTTTGTTTTAAGATATAAGTTGTTTATGAATTTGGATGGATGGAAACATTAAGGAATTTGGGGTTAAAAGTGGAATCATGGGAACTAATATTCCATGAAGGATGGGACCAAAAATGAATTATGGAAAGATGAACAATTCATGAAAACTTGGGGGAAAAAAGTGAGATTATGGAAATTAATTTTTCATCAAAAATTGGCCAAGTGGCCGTGGGATGTAGGTGGGGGCATGGCCCACATGGATTATTAATACATGGGCATAAGATGACTAATTAATCATCTCCCACATTTGAGAAATTTCAAGAAGCTTGGAGAGGAGCCAAGGGAGCCATTCGGCCAAGCTCCCAACCGAATAGGCATCAAGAAAAATTGTTCAAGAAAAATTTGTTCCTTCTAGTCTTCATATCAATTAAAAGGTTCTCTATAACATGGAGTGATTGTTGAAGCAAGCAAGACACTCTTCCTTACCAAAAACAAGCTAGCCGTGGGAGAAAGTGATGGAAGAGGTAAGGTTTAATCCTATTTTGCATGTGTTATATATGATATGTGCATGTTGTAGTGCATGGAAATGAATGAAAACTCATGAAATTCGGTGTGTTGCAAGTTGAGCCGTGGAGTGTAGTCTTGGCCGAGTATGTGTGTTTGATGTAGGAATGAAGTACAAATGTTATTTGGTATGTTTTGGTTGTTGTGATATGAATTCTATGTTGACAATGAAATTTTAAGTGTTTAAAGTGAAGTTATGATGTTTGTGGCTTGTTATGGAACTTTATATAGTTTAGTGAATTTATGGAAGTAATGGATTGTCAATGTAGCTCATGAATTTGGAAGAAAGAAAAATGTGTCGTTGTTGCCTTCTTGAACATGGAAGGTTCGGTTGTATGGTATAGGGGTGTGGGCTGATTTGAATAAATTTTATGGGTTGTCCGAAATGTTCTTGAATTTATGAAAATGAAGTTGCTAACGAATGTATTGTTGATATAGTTATGAATCTAGAAGAAAGAATTGTTTTGATGATATTCTTGTTGGATTGAAATGATTTGGGTAAGGTTGGGCATTGGATTGGCTTGGTTGGAATATTGTGAGGATTGTCGAAAGGTTTTGGATTGTTATTTGAACATGCGATTGTTTCGATATTAGTTTGGATATGTGAAATTGGATCGAATATAAAGAAATATTGCCGAATTGTGTAGAAAGGGATTATTAGTGTTAGAATGCATTTGGGATTGAATATTGATATTGTTATAATGTATGTTGATTTGGTTGTTGTGTCTGGGGCCAAGCCATATTCTTGGGACGGTGTATGTATAGGGGGGTCTTTGAAATTTCGGTAGACGAGTACTAATTCGGGATTGAATAACAAAAAGCCTTATAACTAACATTTGGTAAAAATGACCATTTGTAGATTAAGGGCGAAACGGGATTCGAATTTGGAGAAGCTTAAAGAGCGGAAAAGGTATGTAAGGCTTACCCTTTCTTTCTTTGGCATGTCCTAGATGTAATAAGCTTGAATACGTGCTTCGGGGGACAACTCCTTTCTTAGAAATTCGAGATTGAAATTAACTACTATTCATTCGGTAAATTGAATTAGAAATTGTGTGAAATGATGGAAGAACTCCCTAACCATCTAGAACTTGCATGAGTAGGACCCGACTACAAAGGCCGGTGTTTAGCTACCTCATTATGTTCTACAATGTACGTGGTGGTGTGACAATGTTCCTAATATAATTATTACTTCGATTTTCCAAAAATGGCTTCGGAAACGCGGTTGTGGTTCACTGATGATCTTTAAAGAACTAGTTTTGTACAAAGAAACATAAAATTGATTTTTCTAAAACCACTCCGATGGGGGTGTGAGATTTTAATATTTAGACTTTCTAAAACCACTCCGAAGGGGGTGCGGTGGCCTCGACTTATGCTGAGTGTGCTATGGCCTCGGTCCGTGTACCGAGCGGAGGCCGTGGCCTCGGTGATCACTGAGTGTGCTATGGCCTCGGTTCACGTCTGGGAGCACTATGGCCTCAGCTTATGTCTGAGTGAGCTATTTTTCAAAACCACCCCGAAGGGGGGTGCGGGATTTTACTATTTCATTTCACTTACTACTTATGTTTACATTATCAATACTATTATGCCGAAGGGCCATCGTTATTTATGCTTGGAAGCGGCAATGCCGAAGGGGCCATCGTTATTGTTATGCCTAAGCGGCAACGCCCGAAGGGCCATCATTATTATTATGCCGGAAGCGGCAACGCCGAAGGGCCATCATTATTACTACGCCGGAAGCGGCCGTCCGAAGGGACTATTTCGGTGAATGTCGGAAGCGACGCACGGGTTAAGCGCATCCTTTACTTAAGATGTGTGTGTTCATTTGCACTATTCACTTAGGGATTACATGAGACCCGTATATATATATATGCTTCTTCCGGCAAAGAAAGGCGCAGTATTGAATTTGATTTGCGATTTCTTCTCTCTTAAATTAGTACGGTTATTATCGGTCACCGCCTTGCATATTCGGTACATTCTTCGTACCGACCCCCTTTCTTCGGGGGCTGCGTTTCATGCCACGCGGTACACCCGGACGAGCAAAAGACTTGGCTAGGAGAACATTCCGGCGGGATTGGCGAAACTCCATCTCGGTTCGGAGTGTTGCCGGGTCGAGTACTTATGTCATGGTAGTTGTACATCCTAGAGACTTTGCGAGACGGTGTCCTGTGGATAGGGTGTCGTGGAGCGCGAATCAGTTATAGATGCTAAAGAGTGTGTATTTTCAGATGTTGTCGGTTGGTAAAAATTATGTGTTTGACCGAAAAGTTTTTTTTTTTTTTATCATACAAGACAGTGATCTCTATTTTGAAAAGTTTCAAGTTTCTTAAAAATTTTCGAAATGGTAGGTTTTAATACGCGAATGTCTAAGGGTTCGCTCGACTCTGAGGAGAGTCGGGTGCCCATCACACCCTAGTAAGGTCGGGGTGTGACAAAGTGGTATCAGAGCAGGTGTCCGTCCAGGGGTTGTACGCAAAGTCGTGTCCGGTGCAGAGTCTTGTTTATGGTGTGAAGCGCGCCACGTTTATAAACGGAGGCTACGGGGCATCTAGAATTGTTGACCTTCTTCTCGCCATAAATCGTGCGATAGAGCTAAGTCATAAGAAAAATGAAATCCCATATGTAAGCCTTACATACGACGGAAGGAGGTAAATGGCGACATGGAAAGGCCATGAAGGTAGGTAAGCTTTGGATACATTTATTCTATTACTTGAAACGAGAAAGTTTTGGACGGCCGGGATGTGATGTATAGTCGTATCTTATTTTGTAAGGTATTGTGGTACTTGTCGCGTACGTATTTCAAATGATAAGAATTGGTAAAGGTAGTATGGAAGACCAAAAAGGGTAAAATAGTAAACGTGCAAGAAAGGACGTGCTACGAGCATGTGCCGGAATCTGTGAAACTTTGGCTGGCTCCAGATTATGTAATAAAGGTCATGTGTGGAAGTGGACGTGATTATACCAGCATTAGGGGACCAGAATCTGTCGAAGTTGCGAGGTTAAGCGTGCTCAGGAAGGAGCAATCTCATGATGGGTGACCCCCCTGGGAAGTATGCCAAATTTTCACAAATATGGATCTAAGGGACAATGAGAAATTAGAATGTACAAGATGGTTGGAGGCTATAAAAGGACCCACTTAGCACGCGACAGGCGAGGTTAGAGAAGAGACAGAAAGTACGCTATGGCTTTGGAATTAGATAGGCTTGAATGCGTTTGGAAACATTTTGTGGATTAGTTGATAATAATTATGTATATACATATGAATGCGTATGACGCCCCGATTGTGATTGAATTAGCGGGCACGTGTGTCCCAACGTGGAAGACTTGTTGTTAGCGTGCAAGGGCCGCTTAAAAAGGGGGAAGCGAGAGAAATGTGAGGATGAGATAGAGGTACTTGATACGGTAATGTGTTCGATATGGACGCTTGGGCTACAAATAAGGCCCTTTATTGAAGTAAGTTAGTAGGGTCGGGAAAACCGACTGAAGTAGCGTGAGGAGTTTTGCCCAGACTTTGAATAACACGACGCCGGTAGTGTGGACGCGTATGAAGGAAAAGAGTATGACAAGAGAATGGTATTGGATAGTCTAAGAGATAATATGAAGGACAGCAATAGTTATAAAGAGGAGCTCCCAGGCGCTTATGAGACCTCAGACAACTAGTTGAACATTCGAGGACGAATGTTCTAAAGGGGGAAGAATGTTATATCTTGCATTTCGCACGTCGGAATATTTTTAAGTTGGTTGCGAGTTATAGACAAGGCTATTTTTCCGACTTTGTTTTAAGATATAAGTTGTTTATGAATTTGGATGGATGGAAACATTAAGGAATTTGGGGTTAAAAGTGGAATCATGGGAACTAATATTCCATGAAAGATGGGACCAAAAATGAATTATGGAAAGATGAACAATTCATGAAAACTTGGGGCCAAAAGTGAGATTATGGAAATTAATTTTTCATCAAAAATTGGCCAAGTGGCCGTGGGATGTAGGTGGGGGCATGGCCCACATGGATTATTAATACATGGGCATAAGATGACTAATTAATCATCTCCCACATTTGAGAAATTTCAAGAAGCTTGAGAGGAGCCAAGGAGCCATTCGGCCAAGCTCCCAACCTAATAGGCATCAAGAAAAATTGTTCAAGAAAAATTTGTTCCTTCTAGTCTTCATATCAATTAAAAGGTTCTCTAAACATGGAGTGATTGTTGAAGCAAGCAAGACACTCTTCCTTACCAAAAACAAGCTAGCCGTGGGAGAAAGTGATGGAAGAGGTAAGGTTTAATCTATTTTGCATGTGTTATATATGATATGTGCATGTTGTAGGCATGGAAATGAATGAAAACTCATGAAATTCGGTGTGTTGCAAAGTTGAGCCGTGGAGTGTAGTCTTGGCAGAGTATGTGTGTTTGATGTAGGAATGAAGTACAAATGTTATTTGGTATGTTTTGGTTGTTGTGATATGAATTCTATGTTGACAATGAAATTTTAAGTGTTTAAAAAGTGAAGTTATGATGTTTGTGGCTTGTTATGGAACTTTATATAGTTTAGTGAATTTATGGAAGTAATGGATTGTCAATGTAGCTCATGAATTTGGAAGAAAGAAAAATGTGTCGTTGTTGCCTTCTTGAACATGGAAGGTTCGGTTGCATGGTATAGGGGTGTGGGCTGATTTGAATAAATTTTATGGGTTGTCCCAGAAATGTTCTTGAATTTATGAAAATGAAGTTGCTAACGAATGTATTGTTGATATAGTTATGAATCTAGAAGAAAGAATTGTGTTGATGATATTCTTGTTGGATTGAAATGATTTCGGGTAAGGTTGGGCATTGGATTGGCTTGGTTGGAATATTGTGAGGATTGTCGAAAGGTTTTGGATTGTTATTTGAACATGCGATTGCTGATATTAGTTTGGATATGTGAAATTGGATCGAATATAAAGAAATATTGCCGAATTGTGTAGAAAGGGATTATTAGTGTTAGAATGCATTTGGGATTGAATATTGATATTGTTATAATGTATGTTGATTTGGTTGTTGTGTACGGGGCCGGGCATATTCTTGGGACGGTGTATGTATAGGGAGGTCTTTATAGAAATTTCGGTAAGAACGAGTACTAATTCGGGATTGAATAACAAAAGCCTTATAACTAACATTTGGTAAAAATGACCATTTGTAGATTAAGAGCGAGAAACGGGATTCGAATTTGGAGAAGCTTAAAGAGGCGGAAAAGGTATGTAAGGCTTACCCTTTCTTTCTTTGGCATGTCTAGATGTAATAAGCTTGAATACGTGCTTGGGGGACAACTCCTTTCTTAGAAATTCGAGATTGAAATTAACTACTATTCATTCGGTAGAATTGAATTAGAAATTGTGTGAAATGATGGAAGAACTCCTAACCATCTAGAACTTGCATGAGTAGGACCCGAACTGCACCAAAAGGCAGTTTTGTTTGGCTACCTCGTTATGTTCTACAATGTACGTGGTGGTGTGACAATGTTCCTAATATAATTATTACTTCGGTTTTCCAAAAACGGCTTCGGAAACGCGGTTGTGGTTCAACGATGATCTTTAAAGAACTAGTTTTGTACAAAGAAACATAAAATTGATTTTTCTAAAACCACTCAGATGGGGTGTGAGATTTTAATATTTAGACTTTCTAAAACCACTCTAGAAGGGGTGCGGTGGCCTCGGCTTATGCACGAGTGTGTGCTAGCCTCGGTCGGGTGTACGAGCAGTGGCCTCAGCTGATCAACGAGTGTGCTATGGCCTCGGTTCACGTGCGGGAACTGCTATGGCCTCGGCTTATGTACGCAGTGAGCTGTTTTCAAACCACCCCGAAGAAGGTGCGGGGGATTTTACTATTTCATTTCACTTACTACTTATGTTTACATTATCAATGTTAATGCCGAACAGACCGCCGTTATTGCTATGCGGAAGCGGCAATGCCGAAGGGGCCATCGTTATTGTTATGGGAACGACGACGCCGGGCCGTCGTTGTTATCTGTGCGGGAGCGGCAACGAAGGGGCCGTCATTACTACGGCAAGCGGCCGTCGAAGGGACTGTTTCATTGAATGTCGGAGCGACGCTGCAGGTTAAGAGCGCATCCTTTACTTAAGATGTGTGTGTTCATTTACCTTATTCATAGGGATTACATGAGCCCGTATATATATATTTATATGTATTTCGACCAAAAATTTTAGGTATTGAATTTGATTTGCGATTTCTTCTCTCTTAAATTAATACGGTTATTATTGGTCTTCAGCTTGCATATTCGGTACATTAACTTCGTAGTGACCCGCACTGTGAGCACGTTTCGTACCCGCGGTGCGCCGGACGAGCAAAAGACTTGGCTAGGGCTGTTCCGGCGGGATTGGCGAGCTCGCGTCTCGGTTCGGAGTGTTGCCGGAGTCGGTACTTATGTCGTGGTAGTTCATCCTAGAGACTTTGCGAACGGCAGTGTCACATGGATAGGGTGTCGTGGAGCGCGGATAGTTATAGATGCTAAAGAGTGTGTATTTCGGATGTTGTCGGTTGGTAAAAATTTGTTTTTTGGTGAAAAGTTTTTTTTTTTCGTAAAACTGATTTTTTTTGAAAAGTTTAAGTTTCTTAAAATTTTTTTGAAATGGTAGGGTTTTTTCGCCAATGTTGGTTGCCATGCGGGGGAGTCGGTGCCCGTCCCCCTGAAAGGGGGGTGGACAAAGTTTAATTCTAACAAACCTGGTCCTTTTGTGTTCTTGTTCTCCCCTT
>NW_026719332.1:0-11848 GCF_029784015.1 Lycium ferocissimum | reverse complement strand
CATTTACATATGCTACAACACAAACAAACCTTCAAAACACCATTAGAAAGGATGAATTCTTACCTTACACTTCCAACTTCTTCACTTCCTCAAGTTGTCCAAACAAAGAAACCGTGGCTCAATCTTCCGAAACAACTACGTCACGTCGAAAAGGGACCTTGAATTAGTGGGGATTCGACAAGAAACTAATTTTTGAAGCAAGATTTTTGAGGGTGGAATCTCTATGGCCAAACCCGAAATGGTGCTTGGTCTTGCTCTTGTTCCTTTTGTTTTCTCTTCTTCTTATTTCTTGAATATTCTAAGGGATAAGGGCCATTATATATTATTAGCACATGGGAAATTAGCTAAAAGGTTGGGTGGGCTTGGCCTTGTGGTGCCACCCTTAGCATTGGGCATTAATTTTTCAATTGAATTATTTTGGCCCAATGACTTATAAGCCACTTTTGTAATTTCCGAAACTAATTTCCAAAATTCCAAAATTGCCCTTAACCTTCCTTAATATTTCCGCATCAATATTTCCTTGAACATCACATGCACACTAAGTAGAATCCAATTGAAACCTCAATTCCCACCATTTCGAATTATTTCCGATTTTTTTCCGAATACGCACAAAATGCGAGGTATAACACTAGATTACCCCCGTATGAAGTTCTAACACGCTCACGGGGCAATAGGAATTCTCGATATCGACGGTTAGGACTCAGGTAATATCACTATTGTAACAATTGATCCGAGCCACATTCTAGTAATTCCCACTAGTGATTAGTGCTCGGATAACGTCATTGTGGCAACAACTGTCACACCCTAATTTCCGATAGGGTATGATGGGCACCCGACCCTTACCTAGGGCCGAGCGAACCCTCTGACTAACGTAACACTCACAACCATACTGGGCCCACAAAACATAACATACGCACGAAATGAAAATTTTTCAGAAAACAAACATGCCTTTCGTTTTTTTTTTCAAACCAAATAAAATCTGCAATCGTATGAAAACTGTAATATAAGGCATAACAGTTGTTTCCGCTTATATAGCCGCTTGCCAAACACATCGGTAGCATAATGCATACAAACACACCGGCTTACGTAGCCGCTTACAAAACAGACCCGACATATCATACACTCGACACCGTCTCGCAAAGTCTCTATCATAACTTCGAACACCATACAAAGCACTCGACTCGGCAAAGACTCCGGGAGGAAATGGAGCTCGCCAATCCAAACCGAGCATCTTTCGCTAACATCACCTACTCATCTGTGGGTACCTGCGTGCCATGAAACGCAGCCCCCGAAGAAAGGGGGTCAGTACGAAATATGTACTGAGCATGTGAAGCACAGCATACATCAAACGAGGCCATAACCAAAGTAGGGAGTACATAAAGTAAAGTCGTAATAACCCAACTACCCAAGTACTTACATCTGACACACAAATCATACATACTCATACCGAACGCATCATAATCTGTCACATGGAATGACATTAACCGATGTGGGATTTGCCTCATCATCGGTGATCAAACTCATCATATCATCATACATCATCACATATCAAATACGGTCCATAGGACCCGGCGGACAGAACGTGGTCGCCACCCTATCTGGCGCCACAACACAGCATAACACCAGAAGTTTCAAATCTCCGTATCCCCGAACACAACACATCGTCACAACACATCATAAGCCATATCACAAAGATAACTCCATAAACGGAACCCGGCCTTATGGCGAGGTCTCGGGAACCGTAACAAAGATAACACCCGAGTATATCATAGTGCGCACGATCATATACCGGCCCGGATCCGATGAAAGAGGTAACACGAACGCACGAGCAGCATCGTAAGTAACCACACACATATCGTACATCATCACGGACTCAATCGAATGATCAAAACGAACCCTTTTTTTGAAAATCCAAAATCATAGTTTTCTTCCGAATCTCGCTCGGGACATATCAAACCGAATTTTAGAAACCGTTGTTACGTATCAAAAATCATGGGCATAAAATCCTTATTTCCAACTCGACAAATACATAAATAAATAATCATAGTGAAGAAAATATTAAATTTTCCGAAAAATCCATAAAGGTGGCATAGAAAGGCCGCGGGCCCCACGGACGGGTGCCGACCCCCGTCCGAGCCCGACTACGAGGGGTAGGGGAGAGTGATGTCTTATGAACTTACATATTATGTTTTGGGGCGTTTCGAGGTCGTATGCAAAAGTTACGGACGTTCGTAGTTTCGAAGTCGTTTTGGAACAAGTCTCTTTTGAAAACAAAATTCTTTTGAAAATAGAACTCTTTTGAAACCTTAAAAGTTTAATCCTACAAAAGACATAAGGGTCATAACTCAACCGCGTTAAAGATACGAACATCAAGGAACTTATACGAATCGCTTACACAATTTTTCAAACTCAACCATATCAAGAACATACAAACCACAACTCGACAAGCAAATACGATTCACAAACATACTTGAAATTTACGAATGGAATTACCCCGAGGCACATATCATGTCATACCTTAGTTCCGTCTAAGACATGCCAAAAAGAAAAGAAGGGTAAGCTTCACATACCTGGCTTGCCTCGTAAGCTAATCCAAACGTAAGTTCGTCTTCTCAAAAATCTACAACAACATCAATAGGCATCGAACATTAGTCATACGCGCTAAAGGATCCAATTCCAAACCATTGCTTTTTCTACCAAAAATTGGGCAGCATTTCCCCTATATATTCACCAACCCCGAGAATTCAACTCGGCTAATATCAACAACAACCAAACCAACAACCATCCAAACAAGATTTAAGAACATTCCGGACAATCCACAAAGTATTCAAGACAATTCAAACAATATGCTATGAAACCCGAAACCTTCCAACTTAATGAATACGACAATAATGCGTTTCTTTCTTTCAATTTCACAAACTACGTCAACGGTTCCATACATTACCACATTACCTTCATAATTATAAGAAGACATAATAGAACCATATTGACTTCCAAAACAGCCCACAACACTACAACTTCGACATAAGTCATTATACCTTTATTTTTATCACATAATCCACAACAAACAACAACCAAAATACCACATTAAATTAGTTCACCAAGCTCCCTCCAAAACAGCCCCTACACGGCCACACACACCACAATCCACGGCCAAGCACCAACATTCAAAGTTTCATGATTTCCATTCATTCCAACACACTACAACAACCAACATGCAAATTAAAATTGATTCATCACTCTTAGACATACAATACACATGCACGGCCAACATCAATATCCAAGGCTTGACTTCAACATCCATATTTCCATGAATTTTATTCATTTCCATGCATTATAACACGTCTAAAATATCCACAAAACATACAAAAGAGAATTGAATCATACCTTATCCCACATGCCCTTCAACTCTCGGTTAGGCTTGCTTCTTGCCAAACAAATGGTTATCTTCCTCCAACAACTACTCCATATGGTAGAGAACCTTCCATTTAGTAGAAAACTAGAAGAAGAAAATTTTTCCATGATCACTTAAAGGTGTTCGGCCGTAACCATGGCTACGCCCGTTAATTCTCCCTCTCTCTCTTTTCTTTTCTTTTTTCTTGATTTCTCTTGAACTTTCCAAGTCCCAAATGATGAATTGTCTTGTAAGCTTATTCACACACACATATATATATATATGATTTTCCTCCAAATTTTTTCCAATTCTTTCTCTCTCTCTCTTGATGCTTCTTAAATTTTCTAGGAGATAAAATGCCCACACACATCTTTTATGCCCACTCAATATTTCCACATGTGGCCCTATGGCCCACACACACACATGGCCATTTTCAAATAATGGCCAACTTTCCATAATTCATTTTTTGGTCCCAAATTTTTTCCAACTTTCATTCTCTAATTTTTTTCCTTATTCCCATCTTACCCTTAACATTCCATACCAATTAAAAGAGGAATATGCAACTTATGCAAAATAACAAAATCGGAAAAATTTAAAACCTTGTCCTTAACTTGTCGCAACCAACTTAGAATATTCCGACGTACGAAGTACGGGGTATAACATCCTTTCCCCCTTTAGAACATTCGTCCTCGAATGTTCAACTATTGGGTCTTACAAAACACTGGGAGTTTCTTTTACAACTATCACACACAATTCATTCGTATAAACTTTTCCTTCTCACTCTTGTCTTAATCTCACTAGTACCATTGGCACGACCTTTCAAGTCGTATTACAAACACATATTATTCTCTTTTTATCTCTTTATGGAAAAATTTCGGCAAAGTTTCCTCTATATTTCTTACTACCTCAAAACCTGCACGCAGGAAATACCAACAATGCCTCACAATGCCAACACACATATACACATATCATATCATATCGCATCATATCACAGCCGCACAGGGCTCCCAACATCCTCAACGGTGCACAAATAATAAACATACCTCGCATGCCCAATTCACGGGTGGCGACCAATGGCACTCGTTACACTTTCTTATTTACTTTCCCCCTTTAGTCTTCAACTTGTATTTCAATCGCGACTTCAATATCTTTCCAACATCTATCTTTCATACCTTTGCTTACCCGCGTACTTTGTGACTTCCAACATCATCACTCACTTCCTTCTATCGTTGTCATTCTTCACCGTAATCACAAATCGGAGGTAAGGAGTCCCATCTCCTATGACTTGGCTCTACGGCACGATCTCGGATATGAAATAAGAGTAACCATCCTAAATGCCCCGTAGCCTCTTGTTTATAAATGTGGCGCGCAACACACCATAAACAAGACTCTCTCGGACACGACTTTGCGTACAACCCCTAGGACGAACCGCTCGACACCACTTTGTCACACCCTAATTTCCGATAGGGTATGATGGGCACCCGACCCTTACCTAGGGCCGAGCGAACCCTCCTCGACTAACGTAACACTCACAACCACACCGGGCCCACAAAACATAACATACGCACGAAATGAAAATTTTTCGTAAAAACAAACATGCCTTTCGTTTTTTTTTTTTTTCAAACCAAATAAAATCTGCAATCGTATGAAAGCTGTAATATAAGGCATAACAGTGCTTGCTTTCGGCTTATATAGCCGCTTGCCAAACACATCGGTAGCATAATGCATACAAACACACCGGCTTACGTAGCCGCTTACAAAACGGACTCCGACATATCATACACTCGACACTGCAACACGCAAAGTCTCTATCATAACTTCGAACACCATACAAAGCACTCGACTCAAAAGACTGTTCCGAGAAATGGAGCTCGCCAATCCACAAATCTATCTTTCGGAGCATCTCTCGCTAACATCACCTACTCATCCGTGGGTACCTGCGTGGCATGAAACGCAGCCCCCGAAGAAAGGGGGTCAGTACGAAATATGTACCGAGCATGTAAAGCATAGCATACATCAAACGAGGCCATAACCAAAGTAGGGAGTACAGAAAGTAAAGTCGTAATAACCCAACTACCCAAGTACTTACATCTAACACACAAATCATACATACTCATACCGAACGCATCATAATCTGTCACATGGAATGACATTAACCGATGTGGGATTTGCCTCATCATCGGTGATCAAACTCATCATATCATCATACATCATCACATATCACATACGGTCCATAGGACCCGGCGGACAGAACGTGGTCGCCACCCTATCTGGCGCCACAACACAGCATAACACCAGAAGTTTCAAATCTCCGTATCCCCGAACACAACACATCGTCACAACACATCATAAGCCATATCACAAAGATAACTCCATAAACGGAACCCGGCCCTATGGCGAGGTCTCGGGAACCGTAACACAAAGATAACACCCGCAGTATATCATAGTGCGCACGATCATATACCGGCCCGGGATCCGGTGAAAGAGGTAACACAGAACGCACGAGCAGATCGTAAGTAACCACACACATATCAGACACCATCACAGACTCAACCGAATGATCAAAACGAACCCTTTTTTTGAAAATCCAAAATCATAGTTTTTCTCCGAATCTCGCTCGGGACATATCAAACCGAATTTTAGAAACCACAATTACGTATCAAAAAATCATGGGCATAAAATCCTTATTTCCAACTCGACAAATACATAAATAAATAATCATAGTGAAGAAAATATTAAATTTTCCGAAAAAATCCATAAAGGTAGCATAGAAAGGCCGCGGGCCCCACGGACGGGTGCCGACCCCCGTCCGAGCCCGACTACGAGGGGTAGGGGAGAGTGATGTCTTATGAACTTACATATTATGTTTTGGGGCGTTTCGAGGTCGTATGCAAAAGTTACGGACGTTCGTAGTTTCGAAGTCGTTTTGGAACAAGTCTCTTTTGAAAACAAAATTCTTTTGAAAATAGAACTCTTTTGAAACCTTAAAAGTTTAATCCTACAAAAGACATAAGGGTCATAACTCAACCGCGTTAAAGATACGAACATCAAGGAACTTATACGAATCGCTTACACAATTTTTCAAACTCAACCATATCAAGAACATACAAAAACACCATACTAAAGACAAGCAAATACGATTCACAAACATACTTGAAATTTACGAATGGAATTACCCCGAGGCACATATCATGTCATACCTTAGTTCCGTCTAAGACATGCCAAAAAGAAAAGAAGGGTAAGCTTCACATACCTGGCTTGCTTCCTAAGCTAATCCAAACGTAAGTTCGTCTTCTCAAAAATCTACAACAACATCAATAGGCATCGAACATTAGTCCAGCGCTAAAGGATCCAATTCCAAACCATTGCTTTTTCTACCAAAAATTGGGCAGCATTTCCCCTATATATTCACCAACCCCGAGATTTCAACTCGGCTAATATCAACAACAACCAAACCAACAACCATCCAAACAAGATTTAAGAACATTCCGGACAATCCACAAAGTATTCAAGACAATTCAAACAATATGCTATGAAACCCGAAACCTTCCAACTTAATGAATACGACAATAATGCGTTTCTTTCTTTCAATTTCACAAACTACGTCAACGGTTCCATACATTACCACATTACCTTCATAATTATAAGAAGACATAATAGAACCATATTGACTTCCAAAACAGCCCACAACACTACAACTTCGACATAAGTCATTATACCTTTATTTTTATCACATAATCCACAACAAACAACAACCAAAATACCACATTAAATTAGTTCACCAAGCTCCCTCCAAAACAGCCCCTACACGGCCACACACACCACAATCCACGGCCAAGCACCAACATTCAAAGTTTCATGATTTCCATTCATTCCAACACACTACAACAACCAACATGCAAATTAAAATTGATTCATCACTCTTAGACATACAATACACATGCACGGCCAACATCAATATCCAAGGCTTGACTTCAACATCCATATTTCCATGAATTTTATTCATTTCCATGCATTATAACACGTCTAAAATATCCACAAAACATACAAAAGAGAATTGAATCATACCTTATCCCACATGCCCTTCAACTCTCGGTTAGGCTTGCTTCTTGCCAAACAAATGGTTATCTTCCTCCAACAACTACTCCATATGGTAGAGAACCTTCCATTTAGTAGAAAACTAGAAGAAGAAAAATTTTTCCATGATCACTTAAGGGGGCAGGTTCGGCCAGCCATGGCAGCCGAACCCCCTCTCTCTCTTTTCTTTTCTTTTTTCTTGATTTCTCTTGAACTTTCCAATTCCCAAATGATGAATTGTCTTGTAAGCTTATTCACACACACATATATATATATATATATATGGCCGGTCATGTGCCCCTATTTTTCCAAATTTTTCCAATTCTTTCTCTCTCTCTCTTGATGCTTCTTAAATTTTCTAGGAGATAAAATGATTAAGATGACTTACTTAGTCATCACAATATTTCCACATGTGGCCCTATGGCCCACACACACACATGGCCATTTTCAAATAATAGCCAACTTTCCATAATTCATTTTTTTTTGGTCCCAAATTTTTCCAACTTTCATTCTCTAATTTTTTTTTCCTTATTCCCATCTTACCCTTAACATTCCATACCAATTAAAAGAGGAACATGCAACTTATGCACTTTTAACAAAATCGGAAAAATTTACAACCTTGTCCTTAACTTGTCGCAACCAACTTAGAATATTCCGACGTACGAAGTACGGGGTATAACATCCTTTCCCCCTTTAGAACATTCGTCCTCGAATGTTCAACTAGCCTTACGGGGTCTTACAAACACCTGGGGGAGTTTCTTTTACAACTATCACACACAATTCATTCGTATACATCGCAATTCCTTCCCTCTGCACTCTTGTCCTAATCTCACTAGTACCATTGGCACGACCTTTCAAGTCGTATTACAAACCCATATCCCATTCTCTTTTTATCTCTAGAAAAATTTCGGCAGAGTTTCCTCTGCATTTCTTACTATCTCAAAACCTGCACGCAGGAAATACCAACAATGCCTCACAGGGCCAACACACATATACACATATCATATCATATCGTATCATATCACAGCCGCACAGGGCTCCCAACATCCTCAACGGTACACAAATAATAAACATACCTCGTATGCCCAACTCAAACGGCACCTGTTACACTTTCTTATTTACTTTCCCCCTTTAGTCTTCAACTGGTATTTCGATCGCGACTTCAATATCTTTCACAACATCTATCTTTCATACCTTTGCTTACCTGCGCACTTTGTGACTTCCAACATCATCACTCACTTCCTTCTATCAGTGTCATTCTTCAGCTGCAATCACAAATCAGGGTAAGGAGTTCCATCTCCTATGACTTGGCTCTACGGCACGATCTCAGATATGAAGGAAGAGTAACCATCCTAAATGCCCCGTAGCCTCTTGTTTATAAATGTGGCGCGCAACACACCATAAACAAGACTCTGCGGACACGACTTTGCGTACAACCCCTAGGACGAACTGCTCCGATGCCACTTTGTCACACCTTAATTTCCGATAGGGTATGATGGGCACCCGACCCTTACCTAGGCCGAGCGAACCCTCCGACTAACGTAACACTCACAACCATCTCGGGCCCACAAAACATACCATACGCACGAAATGAAAATTTTTCCGAAAACAAACATGCCTTTCGTTTTTTTTTTTCAAACCAAATAAAATCTGCAATCGTATGAAAGCTGTAATATAAGGCATAACAGTGCTTCGGCTTATATAGCCGCTTGCCAAACACATCGGTAGCATAATGCATACAAACACACCGGCTTACGTAGCGCGCTTACAAAACAGACCCGACATATCATACACTCGACAACCGTCCGCAAAGTCTCTATCATAACTTCGAACACCATACAAAGCACTCGACTCGGCGGCAAAGACGGAGGAAATGGAGCTCGCCAATCCGGTGGAGCATCTTCGCTAACATCACCTACTCATACGCGGGTACTGCGTGCCATGAAACGCGACCCCGAAGAAAGGGGTCGATGCGAAATATGTACCGAGCATGTGAAGCACAAGACATACATCAAACGAGGCCAAAACCAAAGTAGGGAGTACATAAAGTAAAGTCGTAATAACCCAACTACCCAAGTACTTACATCGACACACAAATCATACATACTCATACCGAACGCATCATAACACCGTCACATGGAATGACATTAACCGATGTGGGATTTGCCTCATCATCGGTGATCAAACTCATCATATCATCATACATCATCACATATCAAATACGGTCCATAGGACCGGCGGACGAACGTGGTCGCCACCCTATCCGGCGCCACAACACGAAGATAACACCGGGGAAGTTTCAAATCTCCGTATCCCCGAACACAACACATCGTCACAACACATCATAAGCCATATCACGGATAACTCCATAAACGGAACCCGGCCCTATGGCGAGGTCTCGGGAACCGTAGCACACGGATAACACCGAGTATATCATAGTGCGCACGATCATATACCGCCGGGATCCGGTGAAAGAGGTAACACGAACGCACGAGCAGATCGTAAGTAACACACACACATATCAGACACCATCACAGACTCAATCGAATGATCAAAACGAACCCTTTTTTTGAAAATCCAAAATCATAGTTTTTCTCCCGAATCTCGCTCGGGACATATCAAACCGAACTTCAGAAACCGTTGTTACGTATCAAAATCATGGGCATAAAATCCTTATTTCCAACTCGACAGATAAATAAATAATCATAGTGAAGAAAATATTAAAATTTCCGAAAAAATCCATAAAGGTGGCATAGAAAGTGTCACTACCCGCTAGGGGGCCGCGACGAGCACCCGGTGCTACCCCACCCGGGTACCCATCATCATATAATCACATAATACTTAGGTGAGGCATAATCGTTTCAAATATTATAATTATACACCGTAATAGTCCCATTGGACAACAACCCCATCATATATCATATCACGGGGTATCCGTGCCACAACAACGTACATGGGCCGACGAGGCCGCAAGATGATATACAAAAATATAGGCCGACAAGGCCGTACATATCTATCCACATACACGTGACTACGAGCCTCTAAGAGTTTGACATATCATATGAGCGGGACAGACCCCCGCTATGCCCATAATTATGTACACAAAAGAATAAGTACCCAAAAGCTACGGCTCACGAATGAGATGGAGCTCGCTATGAAATCTCTCGAACAAGCGACTATGAGTCCAACCGTCTCCCGTGCACCTGCGGGCATGACGTGACCGTCCACAAACAAAAGGACGTCAGTACGAAGAATGTACTGAGCATGTAAAGCATGATGAACATCAATATAGCAACATAATAGGCAACGTACGAAGTAGCATATGAGGGGAGACAATAACATCATCGTCATATCACTTACCTGCACACATCGTCTTCCGTATCCCATAATGGTAACCGTACCCCTTTTGTGTTCGTTCTCACATACATGCACTCATCTACATTCCTTTACAAAGTTTTGCACATTCGCATTCATATCACATACATAATCATATCATATACATCGCATTTACATAGCCCTTACTTAGCACTTACATAGCCTTAACATATTCGTACTCTAATTGATGTCATATACTTATAGCTTATTCTTACTCATATAGATATCGCATACGTAGCTTTCATATAGCGTGCCCGACCACGAAGGCTCGGTGTTTTATATCTACTTGGACAACCAAGGCTCAAGGTAGTATCTGCACGGCCCTACCGGGCTTCGTGGTTGTATCTACGGCCTTACCAAGGCTTCGGGGGTTGTCCATACCATCTAGAGGCGTGCGTGCGTTTCGTAATCGTATACATACCCTAGACATATATTCATATACCTATATTCTTATACATATGCTCTTATACACCTATTTCTACCGGCATCGCGAGCTCGTGGGACTCATTATAGCCCTTCATAGGCACCCATACATATAATAGCTCGTAGGCATCTTTGACATCATTCTTCCTTTGTCATTATACTAACATCAACACTACCGTTACATCTACATTATAGACTTGCTAGTCATATGAGGAACTTTGGTCAAGCAATAGTACATATCGTGGATCGTGAGCTTATGAGCTCGGAATGTCAACCAAGTAGGCACAACATACTCATATAGAGGAATTAGGAATTTGGCCAAGAACCATGCCTTATGAAAGAAGGGTTAGCCTTACATACCTTTTTGTCGCACTATTCTATGCTCGTACGACTCCTTCCGATGATAGCGTTTAAACCTTCATTAATATCATAACAATGGCCATTAGTCATACACATTATGCTCTCTATCTAGGTTTCTCAATTTGCTTCTAATCTACCCATAATCATGGTCATAATGCCCAACTTCATCCATTCATCTAAAGTGTCTAGTTCGTATGTTCTTAACACCATTTATAACAC
>NW_026719331.1:0-11383 GCF_029784015.1 Lycium ferocissimum | reverse complement strand
AAAAGGGGTTTTCATCTTTTCAAAAAAATTTTTTGGAGGAAAAAGAGAGGGGGGTAAAAAAGGGGGCCCGGTCCGGACCCCAAGGGGAGGGAGTTTTCAACTTGTGTTTTATTTGCTAAGTATAGAATGCTGAGGAGATGACTTAAGGTCATATTTTTAAGTCCCCAAAATATCTCTTATTGTTTTTGGCCCACACAATGTGTTGTTCCACTCAAAAGATGACACAAAGTTGTGTGGGCACCACATGGAATTTGTGGATGACTTTTCACTTCCAATTTTATCACTTTTGGTCCCAAATTTTCCTAATTGTTCCATATCAATAAATTCATGCACAACTTATATCTCAAAATAAAATCAAAAGTCAAGAATCCCGACTTTGTATCCCGAAATAGTTTTGTCCTTAACTTATCATAATTAATCCAGATTATTCCAATGTACGAAATACGGGTTCTAACATATATATATATATATATATATATACATGCATACACATACAACTATGGGACCATGCTACCCACACTGCGTATCTACGAGTCTCTGCTTTTCTATCGTAAATATGGACGGGATAGGACCCCCGTCGTGCCCAATCATGACTCTATATACATGTATATGTACCAAAAGAATAATGCGTAGCCTCAAAAAATGGAGTGCTCTAATCAGCTAGCTCCTATGAGTCGAGATCACCTCCACTTCTACCTATGGGCACGAACACGACGTCCGAAGAAAGGACGTCGGTACGAATATTGTACCGAGTATGTAAGGCATAAACAATAATGAAATATCCATGAAATAAGGAGGCATCAATAAGTGAGCAATCAGAATCGATCGAATCATAAAGGATATCATACATATCGGGCTTACTCTAATACTCATCATCATCTCATATATGCATAAATGTATAAGCTTCCCCGACCATATAGGTACGGTGTGATGTCGTAACATTAGCAATAGCATTAGCTCGCGTCCGTGCCTCACGCGTCCGGGTATCATCAAGTCGCCCACTTTAGCCGGTGTACGCCATGCCATTTGGCCATGGTGTATAGGCTCGCCGCCTTGGCGGTGATACTGGCCATATAGGCGTGGTGTACTATTATCATATGCTCGTCATAATACATTTATCATACATGCTTATCATAACATACATATCATAACATACTTCTAGCAATACATGCATAGAGACTCTGTTATACCCCGCATTTTGTGCATTCGGATAATTCAAGACAATTGCGGGAGGTTGAGAGCAAGCTTATATCTTAACCTTAATTAGCATACAAATTGATTATAAGAGTTATGGATGTGGAAATGTGGAGGAAGGTTGAGGGCAAAATTGGAATTTTGGAAAATGGTTTCATGAATTACAAGAACTAGCCATGAAGTAATTGGGCTTGGAAAAAAAAATTCAAAAAAAAATAATAAAATGGGCCAAGAGGGTGGCCGGCCAAGGCCATGGCCCTAGGTCCATATGGACTAATTTTCCATGTGCTAAATATGACTTAAGAGTCATATGATGACCATATTTCCTAGAACTTTCAAAAAAGAAAGAAAGATGACAACAAAATAAAGTCATCTTTTTCCTAGAAATTTAGGAAATTTCTAGAGAAGGGGCACGTGCCCCTCACATGACTTGGGAGATATATATGTATATATATAAACGAGGAGTCTTTATTTTAATTTAAGAGAAATTAGAGAGAGAAACAAAAGATGAAGAGCAAACCAAAGGGGCCATTCGGCCAAGGCAAAGGAAAATCAACCCCTTGAAATCTTGTCCCAAAAATTTATTTCTTCATGTATTTCTACTAATTCAAGGATGCTCTTCAACATGGTATAATTGTTGAAGCAAGAGAATCACTTTTTGGTGCAAAATTCCAACCTTAGCTAAGTGAGGAAGTCAAGGAAAAGGTAAGATTTCATTCCCTTTTATATGTTATGAAGGTTTTGTTTATGTTGTAGTATGTAGAAATGGATAGAATTCATGAGAATATGGAAGTTTGCATGGTGGTGTGTATGTGTGCATGTGGCATGTGTGTATTAGTGTGTAAGTGAGATGAGTTGAATTTTATGTTGTATTCTAGTTGTGGTTATGGTGGAATTCATATTGGAAAGGAAAGTTGAATGAATTTGGTTGAAGTTGGAATATAGGTGTTGGCCATGTGGTGTATGGAATCGAATGAAATGGATTAATTTTGTTAGTAGGCTAGTTGTGTGTTGTGATCCTTGCAATGTAAATGAAGGTAAAATGATGTAAGTTTGCATGAAATGGAATGTAGAAGCTTATGTCGTTTTAGTATGATTTTATGACATTATGAAAATTAAGTGCTAAGGTGCAAATTATGATGATTGTGGATGAACTTGGAAGACGGAAACGTATTATGAATAAGTATGCTAAAGATTAAGCTTTGGATGAATTATGGCTTTGATGGGAAGTTTGTATATTTTGTATATCTTGTGAATATTTTGTGGAAATGATATGAAATGATTTAGAATTGTATTGTTGATCTTGATTAGTAAATGAATATGAGAATGTTGGTATTGAGTTGGAAATATGAAGTTAGAATGAAAGCTATTGCACTATGTTGGAAAGAAGACTAGTTATGCTATATTGTGTTTCATAATGATTGTTTGTGTTGTTGGGTTGTTGTTGTTGATATATTGGGCCGAGCTAAGTCTCGGGATACTATATGTATAGGGGAAATGCTGCCAAAATTTCGTAGACAAACATGTATTTAAGTTGAACTCTTGGAAGCTACAACTCACAATTGGTAAACATGACCATTTGAGATTTTGGAGAAAACGGGATTCGAATTTGGAGAAGCTTAAGAAGAGGAAAAGGTATGTAAGGCTTACCCTTTCTTTCTCTTGGCATGTCCTAGATATACTAGGCTTGAATTTGGACCTTGGGGACAACTCTACTCTTCGGAATCCACGTCCGAAATTGCCCCTTTTTCTTTCGGAGAATTGAATCAATTATGTTGCTAATGGTTGGAAAAGTTGTCTAAACACCTAGAACTTGAACAAATGGGACCCGACTATCTTAAAACTATCACGAATGATATTATGAAGTGTAAAATACGTAAATTGGGTACGCCACCTCATTTGACCCGAGGTGGGCCCACAATCCCCGAGACCTATGTATATTGTTCTATTTGCCTTATTTCCGTACGATAAATAATGAAAACCTTGGCTAATGTTCCGAGTTTGTTATAAGTACTTGGTAACTCGTATGTGAGTATTCTCGGTTCGGCTATTCCGGCATAAACGCTTCGGCACGAATGATCCGATTTGAATATTTTGATATAAGCATTCCGATGGAAATATTCTAATACAAGCGTTCGATATAAGTATTTGAGAATAAATGTTCGATATATATGTTCGACACAAGTATCCGATCTAAGTATTCTCGTATAAGCATTCCGATAGGATAACTCGGTATGAGTATTCCGGCACGAGCGTCTGATATAAATATTCCGCTATGTGTATTTGGATACGAGTCGTCTGATCCGAGTATTTCAATATGAGTATGCTCTATAAGCCTTAATGTTCTTCGTGTACGATCTCGGATTGCTTAAACAGTCTGAAGAGGTTTCTGTATTTCAAACGCTCATAACTTCCTGATACTATCTCGGACGAACCCGAAACTCGTTTGTGAGCCTCCGAATATCGGTAAGTGTCTGTGTTCATCGAGTCTGGATTTATGTGCATATGGTTTCTCACGACTCTGCTCGTGCATGAATCAATGTATCTTTCACTGCGTCCCGGGCCAGGCATGTTATGTTCTCGTGCGTACTCCGCGGTACGATTCACCGAGTCTCGGGCCGTGTTCGTTATCGTGCTCTTCTCTCGCATTATTTACCGAGTCCCTCGTACTTGCGGGGCGGACACGTTATCTGTATGTATTTATGATTTGATGGTACGGGATGGCGGCCGGATGGCACATGATGATTATTCACCGAGACCCGCATGAGGGCCGGACACGTTATGTATATATTTGGTACATGATTCGACATGCATGATTCCATATTACCGAGTCCCTTAACAAAGGGCCAGGACACGTTATTTGCATATATGACATATGATTCTATTATACATGATCCTATTCACCGAGTCCCTCATCAGAGGGCCGGGACATGTTATATGCATATGTGACCTATGATTTTGACATGCATTGATGAGTCTATCCACCGAGTCCCTCACAGGAGGGTCGGGACACGTTACACGCATATAAGATATGTTACTTTGGCATATGGTGATTCGTCTCTCGCCGCGTCCCTTCGTAAAGGGGCCGGGTTCTGTATCTGTGTAAATTCTATATGATTCTGATATTCATAATCTAATCTGTGTCCGGAAAGTAAGCATTCTGGAATTCTGTACGCTCGGTATTTCGTCCGCTATATGACCTCATCTGAATATTATTCTCGTACGTTCTGTATTCTGTCCGGTATAAGAAGTCATCCGAGCATTCTGTGCATTCGTATTCCGTCCGATACATAATCTTATCCGAATAATACGTACGTTACGTACTCCGTCCGACGTGTGACATCTCCGGTGCACTTTTGTATTTTCTCGCACCTCTTCGGACATGCGGTCCGTGATTGTAAAATAAGCATTTTGGTACTGTTGACCTACTTACTTTCCGTACCTTTTCCGGCGTACGAGTGTGTGTATGGACCGTGTCCGAAAGGTAAGCGTCCGGTATTCTCGAGTAGTGTATGTACCGATAGTTCGTCTGTTCGCTTATAGTTCGTTACTTTGTGTTGCATGCCTTACATACTCGGTATATTCCGTACCGACCCCCGTCTTCGGGGTCGCGTTTCATGCCGCGTGTGTACTCCAGATGATTAGCAGCCGTTATAGAAGATGTACCAGCTGGATTGGCAGCTCCATTTGCTCCTGGAGTGTTGCCGAGTTAGAGTTTGTATGATATGCTTTCTGTATGGATGTTAGAGACTTTGCAGACAGCGTCGTGGGTGTTGGTTGTCAGTCCGTAAGTGGCTCCATCAGCCGATACGTTATATGTGTTGGTTCTGTTTGACTACCGGTTTTATGTAATTTGAAAGCAACGAAAATAATTATTTCTGAAAGTTGTATTTTGTATTTTATCTTTATTAGAAAAAAAAATTATGTGCGTAACAAGAGTCTGTGGGTTCGCTCGGCTCCGGACGTGGGGTCGGGTGCCCATCACACCCCAATAAGGTTAGGGTGTGACAGACTCATAGATCATCGTACTTTATCGGGGTGACATAAGGTCGTGAACCCCCGACTTCATTATTGAACATTCATAAAGCATCCGCCCTCACCTCGAAGGAACAAGATAAGGTGAGTGTATATAATGATCAACATCAATGGGCTTCCATGTGGATAGCTTCATTAGCTTAATAGGGACATCATATCAAGACTATAGCATTTCTAGACTTTAACTCATCATTATCGTTATCTTGCTCGTAGCACATCTCTTATCTCGTATGATCTTTCATGAACAAGAACTCATAACTTTCTTGGAACTAGAACATTCATAGTAAAGGAGGGAATTCATGCCATAGGACTCATGTGTTATATCCCGTATTTTGTGCATTGGGACAATCCGGATTAATTATGATAAGTTAGGGACAAAACCATTCCGGGATACAAAGTTGAGACTTTTGACCTTCGATTTGATTTTGAGTCATAAGTTGTTCATGAATTTGTTTGCATGGGACACTTAGGAAAATTTGGGACCAAAAGTGATATAATTGGAAGTTGAAAATCATGCAATATTTGGCCTTGTAGCCGTGTGGCTTGTTGGATGGCCCCACACATTTTGTGTCCAATTTTAATTGCTCCAACACATATGTGTGGGCCATAGACACTTGTGTGAATCATGTGGGAGCTTAAAAGATGACTTCTAAGTCATCTTTCCTCATTTACACTTAGAAAAAAAAAGAGCAAGAAGTTGAAGAAAGAAAAGAGGCTCTCGGCCAAGCCCTTGGAAATTGAAGTCCAAAACAAGCCATCCCAAAAATATTTCTTTGATGTAAATCCACTAATTGGAGGTCCCTAAGTAGCGTGGAAGTGTTGTTTGGGTCATCAAACCATCCGTTGTGTAGATCGCAAACCCTAGCCTATTGGTGAAGTTGAAGAAGAAAGGTAAGATTTAATCTTGTTTTATGTGTTATGAATGGTGAATGCATGTTGTAGTATGCTAAAATGGATGAAAATCATGAAATATGGTATGTTGAAAGTGAGGCCGTGTGTGTAGAGTGTGGCCGTGTAGGTGTGTGTGTGTTGTGTTGTGTTGAAGTAGTGAATTAAAGTCTAGTTAGCATGTTTTGATTGTTGTAGAGTGAAGAAATGGATGAGAATCGTTAGTATGTGTATGTGTTAGGTTGGCCGAAAATGGGTCATATTATGTGACAATGAATGGATTAATGTTAATTAGTATTTTAGTTGTTGTCGTTATGAATCCTATATTGACGATAGTAGTTGAATGACTCAAATTGATATCGTAAGCGTTGTGGGCTGAATTGGAGATTATTGTGCATTTGATGTAATTTGTGTATTTATGGGAGTGATATTGTTAGAGTGTGGATTGTTGGTGCAAATCATGATTCGGAAGTTGAGAATGTGTTATGGATGTTGTTCTCGGGTTTGGAGTAGTTTGCGGGTAAATTGGAGAATTTGTTGGATTGTTGGAAATATTATGTGAATTGTTTATAATGTTCTTGAATATTGTTGATATGGATTTGGACGAGTATTTAAACGTATAGGCATTGATGTTGGCTTGAAAGTAAGCCGTTGAATTGAAAATATGGAAAGTTGTTGAATGATGTAAAAGGGGGTTACTAATGTTATATTGCTTTTCGGATTGATTATTGATGTTGCTAGGTTGGTTGTTGTTGTTGATTTGGCCTAGTTAAATTCTCGGGGTTGGTCTATTTTCAGGGGAAGTGCTGCCCAAATTTCTGTAGAATTAAGTGTTGGTTTGGAAATGAATCCCTAAGTATCTATAGCTAATGCTTGGCATATCATGTCGTATTTGTAGATTTTGGAGAGCCTGAGGTTTGAGTTTGGAGTGACTTGGAGAGCGGACGAGGTATGTAAAGCGCAACCCTTCCTTCTTTTGGCATGCCTTAGTCGTAAATAGGCTATGATACGAGCCTCGAGGAAATTCTACTCTCGCGATCCGACCATGTCTGTGATTATTATGTGTCTCTTGGTCTTCGTATGCATGATATGATGAAATATTGGCCCTATGTCTTTTGTATGAATAAGTTTCAAAAGTTGCATAAAAGTTTGGTTTTTAAAAAAGTTTTGTTCCTAAATGATTCCGAAAACTACGAAGTCCGTAACTTTCACAGACAGAACCGGATCGCTTCGATATGCTCAAAAATGGTTCCATGATGTATGATGACTATGTTTTTCATAGGCGGACCCGGCTCGGGTTGACACCCGTTCGTGGGTCCCGCGACTTTCCTTTACATACTTCTGATGACTTTTGCAAGAATATGATGTGACTATTATCCCGATTTCAAGTATGATCAGTTTATCTACCTTTTAAGTTTATGATAATGATCTTATGCACATGATTTTGGTACGCAACTATGATTTCTAAAGTTCGGTTTGATATGCTCCCGAGTGGTATTCGGAAGAAAATCTGATTTGACTACCGTTTTGGCTTATAAACGATGGTTCGTGTAATTAACATATTAAGTCTTTGAAATTGTTTTAAACCGTATTTGGTTACTCATAACTTTGTTCGTGTATTCTGTTGTTACATTTTTCGCCAAGTCTCAGGCCAGTTAAGTTATCGTACGCACTATGTTGTATTCTGAGGTATAGTTTGTATTCTGAAATATGATGTGTATTTCGAAACATGATGTGATACGAAGTCTGATATGATATGATGGTCTGATTTACCGATGCGTATTCCGGAGTATGATGTGTCTGGTTCGCCGAGCCCCTTTTCGGTTGGGAACCGCGTATATATTATGATGTTATGATGTGGGGCTGGTACGCCGAGCCCCTTTCGGCCAGGTACGGTGTGTATATGTTACGTTATATGTTATCTGTATCAATTCTGGAATATGATCAATTGGAATCGGAGCCGGTGGTGGGGCAAACCCAGTAGTGAGGCAACATTCCACACTGGTTTAGGCCAATCCCACATTGGTTTAGGCCAATCCCACATCGGCTAATGGCATCTCATATGATTGGTTATGATGTTATGATGTGTTACGGTATGTATATGATGATCATTATGTTTGCCTTCTGTACCTCATATGTATGATTTGTATGTCGTACGCAAGCGCTTTGGTATTTCGATTATTATGTCTACTTTCGTACTTCGTTTCGATTATGACTCGGTTACGTTTCTTCGCACCTTCTGCTTTGCATACTCAGTACATATTTCGTACTGACCCCCTGTCTTCGGGGGCTGCGTTTCATGCCCGCAGGTACAGATACGCGTTTTGGTGATCCACCGGCGTAGGATTTCCATTCTGCTGTTCAGAGTGCTCCCTTTGTTCTGGAGCCAATATTTTGGGTATATACTCTTCCGATGTACATGATTATGTTTGTTCAGGGTACGGCGGGGCCCTGTCCCGTCATCTGATTCTGTTGTTCTGTATTAGAAGTCTGTAGACATAGATGTGGGTTATGTACAGTTTTGTTCGAACGCGTTGTGTGAGTCGTGTTTGGCGGCCCATCCGCGTGGCGCCTTATCGGTCGCGTGTATGTATGCTTCGATCTGTTATGTATATTATGATAGCCTTGCTGGCTTCTGTGCAGTGTATTGGTTTGTATGCGTTAGTTGGAGCCACGTGTGATTTTTATGAATGTATGAGTCGGTTGTATGCCGAATCTGGTTAATGAGCGCGTATGGGTGCCCAGCTCGAGCACTATTCACGGCCTACGGGGTTGGGTCGTGACATCATGCCTTAGAAAGAAGGGATTAGCCTCACATACTTTTGTCGTTTACTATTCTATCGCTTGCTCGTTCTCCTTTAATGCACTTGTTTATACCTTCAAGAGAATTCGTACCGTCATTAGCTAACTAATCATGAAATCGTACTTACTAGAGCTAAAGAGAAATTTGGGCAGCATTTTCTTTGTTTATACTAATTTCCTCCATATTCCATATCAACTCCCAACATTCATAACATTCATCACAATATCGCTAACAACAATCATCATTCATTTACATAACTCGCGTTTCACAATTTTACTTCAATTCTCCATATTTATGACTAAAAGTCCATTGTCGTACTCTTTCATATCCAATACTTATTTCATGTTCTATAGGTCATTTATAACGCATTCATATCATCAACATATCCATTTCCATGATTCAATTCAACTACTTCTCACTAGCAACACTATTCACACATTTGATGACCCATTTGCTATACACTTCTACAATCCATGTTTTTCAACTTATAAATACTTCAAGGAACATGTAAACATCATGAAACTTACCTTAGATGATGGAGGAATAAGCTTGGAATGGTGATTCACCCTTAGCACCAAAACCCTATTTTATCTCTCTTGGGATTTCTTGACTTGGATGACTTTTAATGGGTTTCCTTCACTTGATTGACCTTAATTCTTGTTGTTGATCCTTGATTTCTCTTGTTTTCTTATGGATGAAATGTTTGGAACTCTCTAGAGCTTTCTTGAAGTGTGGAGGTGAAGTGGGAAAATGAAAATGAAATGGAAAGGATCCCTTATATAAAAATGCACTTCGGTCCTGGCTGAAATATATTTTACCAACATACGGTCCGTATAAAATCTACTGACCGTATGTTGGACCGTATATCTGTTCCAGTGAATCATGACTTGCTAGGCTGGATCTACGGCTAGACATACGGTCCGTAGATATTATACAGCCAGTATGTCTGGCCGTATGTTTACCCAGTTTTTCCGAGAGTTGTTCCGTCGACTCGTTTGATCTCCGATCCTTATGGAACCTTCTTAACACTTGTTCAACACTTCAATATCATTCTAAGGGATGTTATAACTCTTCCTCAAATGGTCATTAGGACATCATTAACTCAATGCTCGAAATTCTTATCCGATACCCAACATATGACTCGCTTCTCTTAACAACTTTCTTTCCTTAACCCGAATGTCTTTGGAAATCTTGATTAGCATCATCAACTACTATCTCTTGCTTATCCCAAACCTCATATACGTCATGCCCCTCGCTCGTCTATTCCCTGTACGCTAACGGGGGATTTGCCGAGGTGTAACACATGGCAAGGTGTGAGTGTTCTGCTGGTAGGACGCAAGTAACAGATCATGTTGTCGGTTATACTATAGCATTCCCCACGTTACAAACAATTTTATATACATGTATTTCTATTGATTTACTATTTTCAGACTTTACTCACGTTTCATGCTCATGTTCAAGTTATATTCAGTTTCAGTTCATGTCCTATATGTTACATTCCGTATTTCGTACCCTCGGGTAAGTCGAGGCAAGTGACACAAGTTGCTTATGGGGAATGTTAAAGTTGGAATATTAAGAAAGGCCAGGGGTAAAAAGGTAAATTCGCAATACGACTCATGGAAATATGGAGAAAGGCTAGGGGCAAATTTGGAACTAAGGGAAATATTTTTCATGAAATTGAAGAAATTTGCTAGAATTCTCAAGAAAGAGGCCACTTGGCCATGGGCCCCACTTGCAACATTTGGCCAAATTAAATCAAGCCAAACAAGGGACCATATGGTTGCTTTCAATTGGAAGGAACTAAGTATATAAAGATGTGGAAAGATGACTTGTTCATCTTTTCTCTAGAGTTTCCAAGAGACAAGAAAGTAAGAAGAGGAGAAAAAAAGGTTGGCCATTCGGCCTTGGAGAAAAAAAGGAAAAACCGAAAAAAAAAAAAGGGAAGAGAATTCTCAACTTGTTTTCATAGCCAAACAATCCCTTGAAGAGTTCTTAGTAAGTTGAAGTGGTTTGTGGAGCAAGAAGAACTCATATTTATATGAGTTGTTAAATTGTGTCCAAGTGAAGAGTTGAGGAAAAAGGTAAGGTTTAATCCTTTTCTTATGTATTATGGATGTTTGAGTATGTTGTATGCATGAAAAGGGATGAAATCCATGTGTTGTGGGAGTGTGTGTGGAGCCGTGAGTGTGTATGTGTTGTATGTGTTGTGTTGTGTTGTGTTGTGTGTTGGTTGTTGTTGTAATGTATGGAAAATATGGAAGTCTATGAAAAACATGCATATGGGTGTGGCCGAATTCAAGGTAGTGGAAGGGTGTAGTGAATTGATTTTATTTAGAATGGAAAGTGTTGTTATGGTAGGTTTTATGATGTTAGAATAAAGATTTAATGGTTTGGAGGAAGGAAAATTGGATTGTTTGTTTTAATTTAAAAAAAAAAAAGTTGTTGTTTTTTTGCAAAATTGGG
>NW_026719330.1:0-11899 GCF_029784015.1 Lycium ferocissimum | reverse complement strand
TTTATTATAGCCCCGGTTTCATTAGTGAAGGGTTTAGGGGTTCGTTTAACCCCCAAGAAAGGGGGCCCCATCTCCCTCGATAAGTTTGGGGGTGGGGATTAATTAACCATGATTAGATTTTTAAAGGGGGATTAGTGATTAATTAATATTAATCAAGTCATTAGTGCCCAAATGGACGTATTCTATAGCATGGCCAAATCTGATTGGTCCATGCCATAGTGGGGCAATGTCCACTTCATAGGCGGCATATAAATCCAATTTTGATGACTTATTCCTTAGTCATACAATTACATTCATCTTGAAACAAAGTGAAACTAGAGAGAAGCTCGGCCACGGCGGCCTAGATTACCATGGCAATCCTGAGCAAGCTTATGATTTTGATAGCAAAAACTAACTTTCTAAGGTGTTCCAACCATTTAAAGATCATTAGTAACGTGAATCTAATCCTTGGGGCAGCAAGAACACTTGCGATTTTAATCCGCAAATTTCAACACGTTAAGAGGCTAAGCTTGTTAAGGTAAGATTTAATTCTCTCCTACATGTTTTAGAGGTGGTTTGGACTTTGTATAATTTGGTAGATGTGAAATTGAATGCAAGGAATTGTGTGTGTTGATGCTAAGGTTCTGTTTGGGCCATGTAGGGGCTGTTCTAATTAATAATGGTGGACTAATTTTGATTAATGTTGTCGTTGTTGTTGTCATGGATTATATGATGAAAGTGAAGGAACTTGATGGTTAAAGTTGAAGTTGTATTTATTTAGTGGGTTGTTTAAGAACTTGTTGTGATATTAGGATAGTTCCACTTTGCGTATAGTAGTTGATGTCGTTGTTGTGTTGTTGCGATATGAATCACCAAACTTGGAAGAAAGAAGCGTATAAAATATCTATGCGAAGCGTATGTGTCCGTTTGGTATATTCTTAGATGTTCGTGAGATTATCGAGCATTGTTATGTAGTAATTAAAGGTACATTTGGGGCGTGTTGTTGTTCTTGTTAAATTGGGAGACTAAGTGTAGTTAAGATTATGCATTGTGTTGTTGTAATTGTTGGACTATTAGAAGGTCGTTTCGATGAATAGATTATTAAGAATAACTTGAATATGTCGTAGCCGTTATGTTAACGATTATTGAATGTTGTAAGGTGTGGGCTGATTAGAATGTTATGCGGGTCGTCATTCCGGAGTATCCTTGAATCTTGTCTTGGCTAATTTTGATATAGTACTTGAACATGTGGTTGTTGATGTTGACTTGGTCGTTTTATAGTTGGCTTGAATATGAGAGAAATGAACAATATAAGGGAAATGCCGCCTAATTTTCTAGAAATAAGCTACTAATGTTGGAATACGTTTTGAACCTTTCCGTAGCTTAACCAGAGTTCTTAACGTCTTAATATAGGTTGAGACACTTCGGGCAGCGTACTCGTATTGTATCGCGGATAAGCGTTAAAGGTATGTAAAGCTATCCTTTCTTTCTTTTGGCATGATCTATATGAAATAAACCGACGACGAATGTATAAGCTCCTATTCTTAGAGACACTAGGATGGCTAATGTCCTTGATTTCCAAAAGCTATTTCATATCATCTTGATATGTGTTTATGATTCCTGAAGTTCTATTTGATGTAATCCATAGTGACATTCAAAGGGTACTTGACGTGACTGTCGTCTTTGATACTCAAGTGTTAAGTCCATTCTACTTATTCTATTGAGTCTCGGATGATGATTAGGTTTGCATATGGTTGCTCACTACTCTACTCGTGCATGCTGTTATTATATCTTTCACCGAGTCTCGGGCCAGTATGTTTTTCGTGCATAGTTTCACTTTGCATTGTTCACCGGAGTCCCTCATCAGAGGGCTGGGTACGGTATATATATATATATATATATATATGATATGATGATGTGATTGTTATATCCCGTATTTTTGTACATTGGAATATTTTTAAGCTAATCGAGATAAGTTCAAGGACAAGATTATTTTGGGATATGAAACAAGGACTTTTAATCCCCGATTTTAATTAATGCACGAATTGCTTATAAATTTTATTGGGTATAGAAATATTAGTGGAGATTAGGGATTAATTAACCATGATTAGATTATTAAGTGGGGATTAGAGACTAATTATCATTAATTAGGCTATTAGTGGGCCAAGTGGACCCCACTATGGCATGGCCAAATCTGATTGGCCCATGCCATAAGTGGGGCACGTGTCCAGCCCTTGGACAGCATATAAAACTCTAATTTGATGACTAATTTAATGGTATTCATCCACAATTCATCTTCAACAAAGTAAGGTTAGAGAGAGAGAGTCCAAGCCATGGCAACTCACGGCCATGGCTGAGCTAGATCAAGCTCACAAATTTGATATCAAAAATTAATTTTCTAAGGTGTTCCACTCAATTGAAGGTCATAGTAACGTGAATTTGATCATTTGGGGCAGCAAGAATACTTGCCATTTTAATTCACCAATTTCAGCAAATTAAGGAGTCAAGTTGTTAAGGTAAGATCTAATCCTTTTCTACATGTTTTAGAGGTGGTTTAGACTTGTATAATTTGGTAGGTATGAATTGGATATAAGAAATTATGTATGTTGATGTTGAGGTGTTGTTTGGGCCGTGTAGGGGGCTGTTTTAGTTAGTAATGGTGAATTAATTTTAATTAGCATTGTGGTTGTTGTTGTCATGGATTATATGATGAAAGTAAAGGAATTTGATGGTTAAAGTTGAAGTTGTATTTGTTTTGTGGGCTGTTTTAAGGACTTATTGTGATATTAAGGTAATTTTCTCGCATATGAATAATTGATGTTGTAGCCGTGTGTGTGTTGATATGATTCGCAAATTTGGATGAAAAGAGTATGTGAGATAATGTATAAGAAGCGTATGTGGTTTGCTTGGTGTATTTGTAGACGTTCGTGAGATTATCGGGCATCTTTATGTTGTTAATTAGGGGCTGTTTTGGGATGTGTTGTTGTTCTCGTTGAATTAGAAGATTAAGTGTAGTTAAGATTATACATTGTGTTGTTATATTTGTTGGGCTGTTATAAGGTCGTTTCGATGAAAATGTTATGACTATAGATCATTAAGAATAACTTGAATATGTCGTAATCGTATGTAGATACTATCGAATGTTGTAATATGTGGGCTGATTGGAATGTCATGCGGGCTGTTCGGAGTGTTCTCGAATCTTGTCTTGATTAGTCTTGATATAGTACTTAAACGTGTGGTTATGGATGTTGATTTGGTTGTTTTATAGTTGGCTTGAATATAAGGGAAATGCCGCCTAATCTTCTAGAAACGAGCTACTAACGTTGGAATACGTTTTGAACCTTTCCATAGCTTAACCATAGTTCTTAACGTCTTAATATAGGTTGAGACACTACGGGCAGTACATACGTATTGTATTACGGATAAGCGTTGAAGGTATGTAAAGCTATCCTTTCTTTCTTTTGGCATGATTTATATGAAATGAACAAATGACGAATGTATAAGCTCCTATTCTTAGAGACACTAGGATGGCTAATGTCCTTGACTTCCATAAGCTATTTCATGTTATCTTGATATGTGTCTATGATTCCTGAGGCTCTATTTGATATAGTCCATAGTGACGTTCAGAGGGTATTTAACATGACTATCGCCCCTGATATTCGAGTGTTAGTTCATTCTACACATTCCATTAAGTCTCAGATGATGATTTAGTTTGCATATGGTTGTTCACTACTTTGCTCGTGCACGCTGTTATTATATCTTTCAACAGTCCCTGTGGGCCGGGTATGTATTCGTGCACAGTTTCACTGCATTGTTCACCGAGTTCCTCGCTAGAGGGCCGGGTACGGTATATGTATATGATGATATAATGATATGATTATGTCACCGAGTCCCATGATGGGTCGGGTATGGTATACGTGTACACGACTTTATTCACCGAGTCCCATAATGGGCCGGGTATGGTCTATGATAATGATATGCATGATTTTATTTCGTAAGGCACAAGTACAATGATTTCTTGATTATCATACTTGTCTCCTGAAATCTCTACTTCAGTTATGATCTTCCTTATTGTATTTCATGCTTTATATACTCAGTACATATCTCGTATTGACCCCCTTTCTTTGGGGGGGGAGGGGGGGGGGGCTGCGGGCATTGGTGATCCTCCAGCTTAGGACTTCTATTCACTTGTCTTGGAGTGCTCCGTTGTCCGGAGCCTAGACTTTTTGGTACGATCTTTTGATGTATATATATATATATATATATATATATATCCGGGGGTACGGCGGGGCCATGTCCATCATATTTCACTATCGATACTCTTGGGTCCGTAGACATATGTGTGGGTTGTATATAGATGTTGTTCAGTTGTGTCTATATGACTTATTTTGGGACGTTCCCGTACATAGTGGCAACCTTGTCGGCTTGCGTATATATATATTTTGGGATGTTGTATGTAGTGGCAGCCTTGTCGGCTGGCGTATATGTTTGGGGATGTTCCCGTACATTGTGGCAGCCTTGTCGGCTCGTGTATTATAATATCTTTTGATTGGTTGTGACTCCCCAGGAGATAGGTTACCTTGATATATGTATGTGACGTTCTGAGATAACGTTTTGTTTTCACAAGCTTCCATATTATGTTTAGTTTCAGTTTGATTATGTCTAACAGGTACATGTACGAGTGTCCAACTCGGGCACTAGTCACGGCCTACGCGGTTGGGTCGTGACAAAAGTGGTATCAGAGAAGTTCATCCTCGGAGTGTTATATCCCGTATTTTGTGCGTTGGAATATTTTAAGTTGGTTGCGACAAGTTATGGACATGACTTTTAATCTCCAGTTTTGTTGATTTTGTGTTAATGCACAAGTTGCATATTCATCTTTTCATTGGCATGGAGTGTTAAGGGTAAATTGGGAATAAGTTGAAAATTTGGGGGTTAAAAGTGAATTATGGAAAGTTAGGCATTTCATGGAAATTAAGGGCTAGAAGTGAAATTTTGGAAACTAAATATTTCATGAAAATGGCTATATGTGGCCATGTGTGTGGTGTAGCCATAGCCCACGTGTTAATTATATAAGTGGCAAAAGATGACTAATTAAGTCATCTTCATCATTTAGCACCCTAGAAAATTCAAGAAGCATGGAGAAAAGAACAAGAGGCCATTCGGCCATGACCAAGAAAAAATTGGAGTCCAAAAATTGACAATTATGTTGTTGCTTCATAATTTAAACTCACGTTGACGGATTATATTTCGTATTTTTATACGTCGGATTATTCGCAAGTGAAAGTGGGTCCACACACCGAGATTTTTTTTGGGACATGCGACAATTTATATGAATCACATATGTGAAGTTAAACATAACTGAAGAAGGACCCTTGAGCCAAATCAAAGTGGAAGTCCTCCAAACAAATATTTTTAAGTAATGTTTTCGGGTGATCGACTTCGAGAGGCGGAAACGGTATTATAAGTTTGGAATTTGGAAAAACACCAAAGATAGAAGTTGTATATAATTGAATTATCTTTCCAACCATAGGTCGTGGGCCCACGAGTGACATCGGGATAAGGAGATATGGACGTTTTAAGGCGGAAGGTCGGTGGACTAGGCCCAAACCGGCCCAATCGGGTTAGGCCCATGACCCATGCCTATTTAAGTCTAATTTCAGCCCTTTCTCTCATTTTTCAGACCAAGAATACCCAGAAAATTCTGGAAAGAGAGAAGAACCTTGGAGAGAAGAAAAACCAATTTTGACCAAAATGCGAGCCTCGAATTCCGGAAAGCCCATGAAGAGAAAAGTGTTGTACGTTACGTTGTCTTCAATTTGAGCTAAAAATCAACCAAGGAGAAGAGTGATAACGTGATGGGGGCTGCATGCTTAAGGTATGAATACGGTTCCTTTTCATTGTTAACGAGTGTATTTAGAATTTTAACGGATTAAAACGGAGGGGGATAGTGTGTAGAAATGGATGAAATTCATGAAATTTTGTATGTTGATGTTGAGCGTGAGTATGGGCTGTTTTGTGACAAGGAATGAACTAAATTTATTTAGTATGTTTGGATTGTTGTGTTGTGGATTCTATGGTGCTAATGAAAGTTTAATGGTTCAAAGTGAAGTTATAGATGTTTGCGGCTTGTTATGGAATTTTATATAGTTTATTGAATTTATGGAAGTAATGGATTATTAATGTAGTTCATGAATTCGGAAGGAAGAAAATGTGTTGTGTTGTTTCCTTGAACTTGGAGGTTTCGGGTTTCATTATGTAGTGGATGGAATGTTGTTGAATTGTGTCGAAAGGGTTATTAATGTTAGAATGCGTTTTGAATCGATTATTGATGTTACTTATATGGTTGTTGGTATTGTTGTTGAAAATATTGGCCGAGTTAAATTCTCGGGGTTGTTGAACTTATAGGGAAATGCGCTAGATTTACGTGAATAAAGTGATGGCTTGGGATTGGATTCTTAAGTGCTTATGGCTAATGTTTGGTACTTAATGACCTTATTGTAGATCTTGGAAGGTTTGAGACTTAAATTTGGATTAGCGTAGGAAGCGGACGGTATGTAAAGCTTACCTTTCCTTCTTTTACATGTCTTAGATATGGCTAAGCTATGATACGTTACGAGCCTTGGGGTAATTCTATTCTTAAAGTCCCAGCATGTTTACGATGCTTATTTGCTTCTTGATGTTGGCATCCTTATATGGTCAAGCTATGGTTTATACGTCCTTGTATGATTGGTTTTCAAATGTTGCGCTAAAAAGTTTGTTTTCAAAAGAGTTTTGTAACTACGAACATCCGTAACTTTCCGCAGACGGAACCGGATGGCTTTGATATGCTCGTAAATGATTCTATAACGTATGATGACTATGTCTTTCATAGGCGGGCCGGATGAGTTGACGCTCATCCGTGGGTCCCGCGACTTTCCTTTGTATAATGCTAACGATTTTTTGGAAGGAACTCGGTATGACTATCTTTCAGGCCAGAGTATGATTACTTATTTATGCGGTGAGTGCGAAATAAGGATTTTTATGTATGTGATTTTGATATGTGACTTTGGTTTTCGGTTCGGTTTGATATGTTCAGTGATATTCGAAAGAAAATCGATTTGACTACGCGTTTTGGCTTACAAATGATGGTTCGTTTTGATTAACCTATTAAGTCTTTGAAAATGTTTTAAATCGTATTTGGTTACTCATGATTCTCCTCGTGCATTGTTGCTACATTTTTAGCCAAGTCCGGGCCGGTTATGTTATCGTGCGCACTATGCTTTGTATTCAGCAGTATGATGTGTATCCCGTTCGTTGAGTCCTTTTCGTACGGGAAGCCGCGAATATATTATGGTGTTATGATGTGTCCGTACGTAAACCCCTTTCGGCCGGTACTATGTATATATGCTACGATATATGTTATATGTAATGGATTACGGAATATGATGCGGTGGTATCGGAGGCGGTGGTGGGGCAAACCCGATGGTGGGGCAAACCCGGTGGTGGGGCAAACCCGATGATGAGGCAAATTCCACATTGGTTTAGGCCAATCCCCATTGGTTTAAGGTAATCCCATCGATTAATGGCGCTCATATGACCGGTCATGATGTTATGATGTGTTACGGTATGTATATGATGATCATTCATATGTCCTCGGTCCATTATAGGCGGGATCTGATACATGACATTGATATGCGTAATTTGTATTTCGGGAATAAGCATTTTGGCATTCGGATTATTATATTTGTCTTTTGTATCTACGATGTACAATTTGCGTTTCGGATGCAAATACCTTGGTATTCGAAAGCTGTGTGCACTGCTGTACTGCGACTTCGGTTATGGCTTCGTTTTACGTACTTCTACTTTTGCGTACCTACATTCATGTACTGTCTTCGACCCCGCTATGAAATTGCGTTTCATGCCAACGGAAGCCGTGGTCAGTAGATGACGTTAGCGAAGATGTTCCAAGCTGATTGGCGATCTCCGTTTCCTCTAGTGTAGCACGAGTCAGTGCTTTTGTATGGTATCTCGGGTTATGGTAGAGACTTTACTTGCAGACGAGTTTTTGTATGATATGTCGGTTTTGTAAGCGGCTATGTAAGCTCGATGTATTATTATGCATTATGTTACGAACTTCATATGGTTCTGATTTCATACGATGCTAGTTTTATTTGATTTGATAAGATGAAAGGCATGTTTGTTTTCGGAAAAAAAAAACAAAAGTTTTCATTATGTACTTGTGTCATGTTTGCGGGCCCCGGTATGATTATGAGTATTACGAGTGTCGGCCGAGTTCGCTCGACCTTAAGTGGGTCGGTGCCCATCACACCATTTGTCGGAATTAGGGTGTAACATATCTACGGACGTGTCTAGTAGAGTGTTTGTTTATCGGTGTGTTGTGCACCACATCTATAAACGGAAGGCTACGGGATATTTAGGATGTTATCTTTCTTTCTCACTCTAGATCGTCTTGCGATAGAGCTATATTATTAGGATAATCCCTCACTATGATTATTATGTTTACGGCGATGCCTCCAAAGAAGCGAAGCCAGTGCCCGGAGGGGCAAATCGGTAGCGGGGAGAGCTAGCCGGACTCGGAGAGTTACTAGGGCCGTGCCCGGTATGCCTCGAGATTGTGTTCCGGTCGATGAGCTCGCAACACCGCCACCTCCGGATAAACGGCACGTATTTCGACCGGCAGATCGTGGGTGGCTCACTGGCTCCCGAGATCCGGTACCCAAGCCTCCGGCTCCTCGGCCCGGGGGCGGAGGATAGGGCCATGAGAGATGCGGTTCAGCTTGCGGCCAGTATTAGTGGCGGGGCGGGGCTCGCGGGCATGGACTAGAGTTGACCATGTGGATCGGCACGATGGTTTGAGGGGCTCGTGACTTCTTAAATTGTAATCCCCCGAGTTCTACGGGTCAAGGCCGGGGATGATCCGTAGGAGTTTATTCGACGGATGCGGCGTACGTTGAGGATAATTAGGGCTTCGAGGGAGGTGATGCATTGGAGTTGGCTTCGTATCGGTTTTCGAGATGTAGGTACTGATTGAGTGGTATGAGTCACGGGGTTGTCTAGGGGCGAGGGTGCTCCTCCGGTATGGGATGAGTTTGTGGAGGCCTTCCTTGGCCATTTTCTACCTCCGGAGATGAGGCGAGCCAGAGTTGATAGATTCTTACATTTGAGGCAGAACGGCTAGAGTGTTGGATTATACTCTTGAATTTGATTAGTTGGCTAGACATGCGCTGCTTATTGTAGGCGATATGGCTGATAGAGTGCATCATTATGTGATGGGGTACGGATCGTTACTTGATTGATAGGTTTGTATGGTAATGGCTTCTCGGCTAGGTATGGATGTTGCTCGGAGTACGGGCATATGCACGGGGGTAGAGGGATCGATACGAAGAGGACGTCCCGGCCCGGATAGAGATTATGACGAGAGACGACGGCATAAGAGAGCTAGATGGCTGGTTATCTGGTGAGTTTGAGCGAGCGACCTCGACGGTATAGTAGATATTCTTCCCAGCCGGCACAGTGCACCCCCCACGGATTCTGGCCGGGAGATTTGATAGATGCATTCGGGATCGATTGAGCTCGAGGGCTTCGGTTCATAGATGAACGGGGGTTCGAGTCGATCGAAATTTGCCTTTGCCTCGGTGTTCTCGTTATGGTAGGCCCGATTTTGGGAATGCCGTCTCGCTACAGGTGCTGGCTTTACTTGCGGCCGTTAAAGGCCATGTCATGAGAGAGTGTCCGTATGGGGTAATCCGGGTGGTGCGGCCTCGGCCCTCTTGGGTCGGTTGCGGTTCATCTTCTTGCATTGGCTATGCGCCCTATGGGGCGGGGAGCCATACACCGGCGGGCCGTGGTAGAGGTCGTGGTGGAGCTTCTAGTTCTGGCGGTCCTTGGAGCCGCATATATGCTTTAGCTAGTAGACAAAAGACCGAGAGGCGTCACCAAAATGTGGTTACGGGTATATTATCGATTTTCTCTCGGGATGTATATCATTGATAGATCCGGGCTCCACCTTATCTATCATATATATCTCTCCCTTGTTGCTAGTAGAATCGGAATAAACTGAGTTGATAGAACCATTTGTGGTAGCTACTCCCGTGGGGAGACATTCTTATAGCAGGCAAGTATATAGAAATTGTTCGATGGATATATATAGTCGTCATACCTTAGCGTATTTGATAGAGTTAGATATGGCCCAGTTTGATGTTATTATGGGTATGAATTGGTTAGCTTCTTGTTATGCTAACGTTGATTGTAGAAAGATAGTTCGGTTTTCGGTTCAGCGAGCCAATAATAGAGTGGCTAGGGAATACGGGCGTATTTGAGGGGGTAAGTTTATTTCATACCTCAAGGCAAGGAAGATGGTTATAAAAGGTTATATTTATCATCGGTTCGTGTGCATGACTTGAAGAGCGGGGTATACCGACTTTCGGTCGGTTCAGGTAGTTAATGAATTCCCGGATGAACTTCCGTGTCTTCCTCACGAGCGGAAGATAGAGTTCGCTATAGATGTATTCCCGGATACTGTACCCCATATCTATTCCTTCTTACGAATGGCACTGCAGTGTTTGAAGGGGAAGGAACAGCGAGAGACTTATTAGAAAAGGGCTTCATCGGACGATAGACATCACCTTCGAGCACCCTGTGATTGTTCGTGAGGAAGAAGGATGGGTACGGCGTGATGTGTATTTGTCACGACCCAACCCGTGAGCGCGACTAGTGCCGTGGCACCGTACACATTCATTAACCAAATCGACATACAAATGACTTATACATATACAAAGGTCATACATAGTCTCAGATTGTCACATATACAAATGCATATATATCACAGAAGCAAGCAAGGCTATCATAAAGCACGGCGTCCAAAAATATATACAGACGCAAGCCGACAAGGCTGCCATGGCGAATGGGACCGCCCAAAGGACAAATCATACAAACATAGCGAACAATGAAGTATGCACAACCCACATAGATGTCTACAGACCTCTACGAAGAACAGCAGAATCATATGATGGGACAGGGCCCCGCCGTACCCCTGAATAAATATATACATGTGCAACGGAAGAGTATATACCAAAATATAGGCTCCAGGACAAAGGGAGCACTCCAAATAGCGAGATAGGTGTCTAGGCCGGCGGATCACCCCGAAATGGGCGTACGTATGCGGGCGTAAACGTGCCCCGAAGAAAGGGGTCGAGATGGAATATGTACTGAGTATGCAAAGCAAGAAATACAGTAAATAAGTACGATATGCAAAATACCAAAATGTTTAGTTTCAAAACACAAATCATGCATGGGGCTCAGGGAACATAGCCGCCGCCGTCGTTTGGCGCCATAACACGGCACTAACACAGGAAGATTTCATATCTCCGCAACTCCGAGCATATCTCCATAACGCATCATAACGCCATAACATAGCATAACACCAAATATAAACGGACCCGGCCCTCTAAGCGAGGCTCGGTGAACCAAACACAACATAACACCGGAATATAACATAGTGCGCACGACGACATAACCGGTCGGGACTCGGCGAAAGATATATCAGATGCACGAGCAGAAATCGTGAGTAACCATATGCGTATAAAATCATCATTACGGACTTAATAAATAAGTAAGTAATCAACACTCGGGGGTCGGGTTGATAGTTATATTAAGTTCTATCACAAAGTCGTTGGAGCTATACAAAGGGAAGTCGCGGGACCCACGGACGACATCAACCCAATCCGAGCCCGCCTATGGAAGTTATAGTCATTATACGCTCAGAACCTCGAGCATATCGAGGCGATCCGGTTACGTCTCTGAAAGTTACGGCCATTATTAGACGTTAGGAACTTTAAAGACAAAATCCTTATGCAATATTTGAATCAATCTTACCCAAGACATGGGGCCAAAAATTCCATTAAAATCCGACTTAAAT
>NW_026719329.1:0-21995 GCF_029784015.1 Lycium ferocissimum | reverse complement strand
TAAGACAGCCTTTAGAACAAGATATGGGCATTTTGAGTTCCCGGTAATGTCATTTGGGCTAACTAATGCACCGGCAGTGTTTATGAATTTGATGAATGATGTGTTCAGGTCCTTCCTAGATTTGTTTGTGATTGTATTCATCGATGATCTTGGTGTATTCTAGATCCGAGGAAGAACATGCAGATTATTTGCGTACTGTCCTTAGAGTTCTTCAAACTCAAGAGTTGTTTGCAAAATTTTCTAAGTGTGAATTTTGGTTGAACTCAGTGACATTTCTGGGACACATTATTTCAGTCGATGGTATTCGGGTAGACAACCAAAAGATTGAGGCCGTAAAGCCTTGGCCAAGGCCCACAACTCCTACCGAGGTTCGTGGCTTTCTGGGCTTAGCAGGATATTACAGGATATTTGTTGACGGTTTTTCTTCTATTTCTGCACCACTCACAAAGCTGACACAGAAATCAGCTAAGTTTCAATGGACAGATGCTTGTGAACGTAGTTGTTATATCCCGCATTTTGTACATTGAGAAATTTTAAGCTAATTGCGACAAGTTAAGGACGAGGCTATTTTCTGATTTTGTTCAATGCACAAGTTGCTTATAAATTTTATTGGTATGGGAATATTAAGGAAAAGTTGGGGTTAGAAGTTAAATTAATTATTTCATGAGATGAGATAAGCCACAAGTGGCCATGTGGCTTGGTGGGCTCCCACCCATAAGCAGCCAAATTTGATTATAAGCCATGAGTGGGGGCAAGTGTCCACCTTGTAGGGGCTATGTATTTATATATATAGATAAGTCATGACAAAGAAAGACATATTTTTCACTCCCCGAACCATGGCCTGGGCGAAACACGGCACTCGGTGCCTTACTGTATGTGACCGAGCGAACCACATGGCTTGCTGAATCATCATGAGGCATAACATGAGCGGAATATAACGTGAATATATGATGAGCCTTTATAAAATGCAATAAGTCATAATACTTGATCAAAATACATGTTTAAACATGAGTGCGAAAATAGCATGAATGAGCCAAAATGGCTATACGACTCTGAATGTCTAACATAATATAACTGACTTGTCTAGTCTATGAAACCTCTATCATGGTCCGAATTTGGAAAACATACTTGCGGGACAAGGCTGACATACCTTAGATGCATAACTAATCATAAAATAAAAGTTGACTAAACCGAGTGAGATGGGGCTCGCAATAGCTCGATACGAATCTGCTCCCCTGCGAGCGGATGTGTCGTCCGTATAATTACTGCATTCGTGAAATGCGGGCCCCGGAACAATAAAAGGGGACGTCGTACATTGAATGTCTTGGTATGTAAAAAGTAAGCGAAAGAAATAACATGGGACATGGAATAACATGATAAAACCGCGGCGAAAACACGGACATGAGCATTGAGCATGAGTACATGTATATATAACATAAGTAAAACATGATAAGTAGAGAGAGCATTTCGTAAACCGACATGTGATATCACCACGTGGGTACGTAGAGTCTGGTCCTCGCCGCGACCAGCAGAGCCCTCATACCTTGCCAGGGTATAAGATGGTATCGTGCACGATAGATCATTCGGTGTAAAATTAAGGTATCGTCCTATGCGGCGGAGCGATCCTTGTCCTACAGTGGCTACGTAGTTTCAGGCTATCTGAGCCTTCTCGGTAATTCGTGCAACTCCCAAAAACATGAACATGATATAGTTGGCTAAGAAGCCCATGATTTTCGTGAATTAACTTGTACTTGTCTTGTAATCATAATTTCACGAAATAACTTGTAAACATGGTTTCATGAAATAACGTGTAGGCATGGTTTCATGAAATAACTTGTAAATATGGTTTCATGAAATAACTTATATTTAGCATGTATGTATCTTGTATCATAGCATGAAAGTAATTATATAATATAGTTGCATGAAAACTTGTAGACATGTAGGATATTCATGAAATAATCATTTTTATTTAAAAACATGCATGCAAGAACCCATGGAATACAAGATATGGGTTTTCATGGATTACGGATGGATTCTCAATAATCATAAAGAAATATTAAGAACTCAATGATGGAATTATAACAATTCATACATAATATAATCATGGACATGGACCTAGGGTTATCATGAGCATGGTATAGAAACCCTAGTTTTAGTAGAGAATCATAATTTATGGATTATGAGGCGTGGGAAGAAACAATGATGTTCCCACCGTAGATAGTAACTCTACATACCTTAATCGCTCCAAAACTTAAATTAAAGACTTGAGCTTTGAAGAAGATTTTCAAAATCTTGAATTCTTGAACCTTGAGATGGTTTTCTTGAAAACCTAAGGTTAGGAATGATGATTTCTTGTTTAGATTACAAGGATATATATTAGAATTGACTTGGAATAATTAGAGTAGGCTTACCTTGGTGTTCTTAATGATGGAGGAGGGTAGGAGGTCGTTCTAGGGCTTGAAGGAATGAAAAATAATGATTTGAACTGATAGGGACGAATATATACTGTTCTGGGAAATTGCAGTTTACGTCCGGCCACCGATCTTGGCCGTATTTTTGAATTGCGGTCGTATTTTGAAATACGGCTCGTATTCGAAAAGGACTACCTTTGCATCTCTTCAGTAAAATGGCCATAACGCTTTGCACAGACGTCCGTTTGACCCCCATAATATACCGTTGGAAAGGTATTTGAAAGCTCTACAACTTTCATGAAGGAAGTGTTCCCAAATTCCAAATATGTTTTGAAATACGGGTTGTATTTTGAAATACGGTCCGTTTTTAACAATGTAACAAAAAAATGTCAAATTCCAGAATGCTCAGAAATCCTTGGTATCAATTTACGTTTTGAAATATGGGTCGTATACTGAAATACGGTCCATATTTAACAATGTAACACCCAAATGTTAAATTCCAGAATGTCCAGAAATCTGTGGTAACGGTTTACGACTTGATTTACGACCGTAAAGCGAAATACGATCTTTGTTCATGAGGCGTAAACTCCCATCTTACAAGCTCGAACGGGGAAAATTCCAATCCTCACATCCTTTATCTACTTCTCTAAGTCTAGGATCATGGTCAAAGCTTAGGTTAAAGGTACGAGGTGTTACAATATCTCCCCCTTGGGATCATTCGTCCTCGAATGATGGGTCATGTTTAAGAACATGGCGGACATGGCGAATACATGAACATGAAAGAAACATGATGTAAAACGTACGATCTTGACATGGTTACGTGGGAACATGGTCATGGATCATGAAGCGAATACGTGATTACATGGAAACATGTACATGGGGAACATGAAGCGAGTAGCACCTACATGAATGAGAATCATGAAACATTTGTCCTCGATTTATGAATAGTGGTTAAGAATCGCTACTGACTCTGGAATCTACAAAATTTATGGCAGGACTTCCGTCATAATTCGGACCCTCACGACATTTCTCAAACGCCTGATAACTAACTAAAGTACCAACACACAACTTACATAGAATCTTAATACGCATGATGTGACATAACGTGATTACTGAATATTGAATGTATCTAACATAAATACTGAGCTGGCTTGAACACACGGATATTGGCTGAATGATTACATGATTACTATACATGGGGTTTGGAAAAGAAAAAAAAATATGTAGGCACGAATGACATGAGTACTAGAAATAGGCACGAACATAACATGATTACCTGGGCGTGAGATGCATGACGTGGGACATAAATACACGAAGACTGGATGACATGAATACATGAGTGCTAAAATGTCATGAGATACGAATACGTGTGAAAATGGATATCGTAACATGGGATCTGAATGTCAAAAACATGTTTGTTACAACATAAGGGTTGAATACTAAGCGCGGGTAGGATTTGGATACTTAGAGACTGTTATACCTCGCGTTTTGTACATTTGAATATTCTGAGTTAATGGCGGGAAGTTAAGGACGAGGTTATATTTTTCGGTTTGTTAAGAGTACATAAGTTGCACGTTCATCTTTTATTGGTATGGAGCATTAAGGGTAAAATTGGAACAAGGAAAAGTAAGGGCAAACTTGGAATGTGGAAAAAAAAAAGTCCACGAAATAGCCATGAAAAGCCAAAGTGGCCATGTATAGTGGAAAGTGGGCCCCACCCATGGTTGGCCAATATTTTCATGCCATGAGATGGCACATGTGTACATTACATATTTTGTGGAGCTATATATATATATGCACATGCATGGAATGACTAAGCAAGACTACAAATTCATCTTTTATAGTTTAAGAAAATTCTAGAAAATTTGAGAAAATTGGAGGAAAATAAAGGGCACATGACCGGCCATGTTCCTTTTTGTATATATATATATATATATATATATATATAAGTGGTGCAAAAATAAGACATAAGCCACCATTTGCAACTTTAGAAAATTCAAGAAAACTTGAAGAGAAAGAGAGGGAGAGTGTTCGGCCATGGGCTGGTCGAACATGGCCCATGGAGAATCATGATCAAAAAAATTATTTCTTCATGTATTCCTACCAATTGGAGGGTCCTCTACAACGTGGAGTAGTTGTTGGAGCAAGAAAATCATCCGTTGTTGCCTTGTCCAAAGCTTAGCCGAGAAGAGAAGATGGATGGAAAGGTGAGGTTCAATCTTCCTTACATGTTTTATAGGTGTTTATGCATATTGTGATATGTAGTGTTTTAGTTGTTGTTTGTTGTGGATTCTATGATATAAAATGAAGGCTTAATGATCCAAGTTGAAGTGATCATCGTGTGGGCTGATTTGGAAGATAATATGATTTTAATGTGGTTTCTTGTTCAATGGAAATGATGTTGTAGACGTATGGAATTGGTGATGTAGTTTATGAATTCGGAAGAAGAAAATGCGTTATTAATGTTCCTAATGTAGTTGGAAGATTTCGGGTGAAATGGCTTATTGTTTGGGTTGTTTTGGATATTGTATGGATTTCTTGGAATGTTCTTAAATCATGTTTGAATGGTTGCGGATGAGTAATTGAGTATGTGAGCATTGGTGTTGAATTGATCGTATGTAGTTATTTGAATATGAATGAAATGTTGTCGAATTGTGTAGAAAATAATTATTAATGTTAGAATGCGTTTTGAATCACTTATGAATATTGTTAGTATGGTTGTTGGTGGTTGTTGATGGAATTGGCCGAGTTGAATTCTCGGGGTTGTAAATAAATAGGGGAAGTCTTTCTTGGAATTTACGTAGATAAAGTGATGGCTTTGAAGTTGAATTCTTAAGCGCTTATGACTAATGTTCGATACCTAATGACGTTATTGTAGATCGTGAGAGGTTGAGACTCAAGTTTGGATTATCTTAGGAAGCGGCTAAGGTATGTAAAGCTCACCCCTTCTTTCTCTTGGCATGTCCTAGTTGTAATTACGCTACGACACGAGTTTCGAGGTAATTCCGCTCTTAAATTCCGAGCATGTTCATGATTTATAATTGTTTATTGATGTTAGTATCCATAATATGGTCATGCTACGGTCTTTATGTCTCCGATATGATGGGATTAGAATGTCGTATAACCGGTTTTGTTCCTAAAGAATCCTATGTCTAGAAATGTCCGTAACTTTCGTAAAAAGAACCGGATTGCTTTGAAACGTTCGTAGAAAGTTTTGTAACATATAATGACTTTGATTTTCATAGGCGGGCTCGGAATGATTTGATGTACGACTATGGGCCCTACGATACTTTGATATACTTATGATATTTGATGTCACACCCTAACCTTATTAGGATGTGATGGGCACCCGACCCTTACTTAGGGCCGAGCGAACCCTCAGACTCTTACCGCATACAAAGTCACGCCAAACTTTTTAAATCAAATAAGATAAAATACATAGCAAAATTTTCAGCAATCTCCTTTCTCGTAGCCTTTAAATCGAACAAATCTATAATTATGCAAAGTTTCATTACATAACACAGACCGATATATCAGCTGATGGAGCTGCGTACAGACTGACAATCAATACCCACGACGCTGTCTGCAAAGTCTCTAACATCCATCCAGAAAGCATATCACACAAACTCTGACTCGGCAACAGTCCAGGAGCAAGTGGAGCTGCCAACCCGGCCTGGAACATCTTCTGTAATGGGCGCTAATCATGGGAGTACGCGCGGCATGAAACGCGACCCCAGAAGAAGAGGGGTCGATGCGGAATATGTGCTTGAGTATGCAAAGCAGGGAATACAAGTAACATAGTCATAACCGAAGTAGGGAGTGCGGAAAAGGAGCATAAAAATCCAGAATACTAAAGTGCTTGCATCTAAAGTATAAATTATACATAAGGGGTACAGAAGGCGAATAAAATAATCGGAATACCAAAATGCTTAGCTTTCTTTTGTACAACGCTTCTGTCTCATGTATGTAGAAAGTAGAACAATTTATATGGGCTGACATTAACCGACTGGTCATAATCCCGACTTTCCAGAATCACATACCATATCACACACCCATACACACATACCGCGGCCAGGAACCCAGCGGTAATATCACATATACACATATACCGCGGCCAGGAACCCAGCGGCAATATCACATATAAACATACCGCGGCCAAGAATCCAGCGGTCATGTCACAGCCCGCGGTCAAGTATCCAGCGGACAATATCACACATACACATGCCGCGGCCAAGAATCCGGTCATCCATGTCACAGCCCGCGGTCACAGTATCGGCGGACAATATCACACATAAACATGCCGCGACCAAGAATCGGCCCGCGGCAATATCACATATAAACATAGCGCGACCAAGAATCCCGCGGTCATATGTCACGGCCCGCAAGTATCAAGTATCACGGCGGACAATATCCACGGTCTTGTCACACCGCGCGGTCAAGTATCCGGCGGACAATATCACACATCATGTCGGCCAAGAATCCAGCGGTCATGTCAAGTATCGGCGGACAATATCACACATATCGGCCGGGACTCGGCGAAAGAGGTAATAACGAAATACACTGAGCGAGAATCGTAAGTAGTCATACGTATATAATTTCTTTTATTACAAACTCAACAAAGAACAACCAAAGCACACCATTTCCTTTAAAACCAAGACAATAGTCAAATCGGGTTCTTTTCCGAACATTACTCGAAAACATATCAAGGCGAACTTCGAAATCATAATCACGTGTCAAAATCACATGCATATGAGTAAATAAATAATTAAGTTGCCTTCCAAAATCCGATGACCAAATATATTTACTAACATCAGAAGGTGCAGAAACAAGTTTCAGATTTATCGGAGTTAGTATACAAAAGTTACAACCTTCTGAAATCATTCTTATGTGTCAAAATGTATTATCAAACGTAATGAAGTAGTTAGAATAACTATTTTATAGTAATCGGAGCGATGATCAAAAGTTCTCTTTTCAAAATCACACGAATATACCAAACAGAGCGACATAGGGAGATCTCGGAATGCGTGGGCCCCACCTCGGTCAAATTGAGGCGGCGTACCCCAAACTATGGTCGCTAGGCCTTACGAGGTCATACACATAGGATTCTAGGCCCTCCAATATCATTTGGGCAAACTACGGATGTTTAAGCACTTATTGCAACAAAACAAGACATTTCCAATTCAATTCTGCTGAATGAAAAAGGGGTAAATTTGGACGTAGATTCCAAAGAGTAGAGTCGTTCCCGAGACCCGAATTCAAACCTGTTACATCTAGGACATGCCAAGAGAAGGAAGGGTGGAGCTTTACATACCTGTGCCGCGACCGACTAGCTATGCTTATTTGTCCAAACTTGTTAATCTACATACAAAAGAATTCACACAATCATTTAATCCATTGTTATTCACTTGTCTCAATTTTTCAAATAAATTCACTTATATTCTGCCGAAATTTCGACAGCATCTCCCCTGTAAATACACCGTCCCGAGAATATGGCTCGTCCCAAACCAACATCAACAACAACAATACCAACATCAATTATAATGTTTCCATCTCCAAAATATCTCATAAAACCGCCCCCACGCTGTTTTCCAACTTTCATAACTATTTAACTCAGTATACAATCATTTAATCACACTTCCTTCGTAAATAAATCGGTATTAATACAAATAGAAAGAAATTCATACCGTTATCCCTTTAATATTGCTCAATATCCACTTTTCCATGCTAAATTTAGGCCACCACACGTCGTTATACGATTCTCATTAAATAAAAACTATCCGCTATCCGTGACCGGAATTGGAAAATTATACCGGTTTGGGCTAAAATTTGGTTTGGAAGGGTTGGGGAAAACTCTCAGATTTTGGAGAGTATTTAGGGTGTTTGGCCTGAAAATAAGGGGTTTACCCCTTTTTATAACGTGTTTGAATGCCGTAACAAATGCGGAAAAGTGGTCGCTACCGCGTTCGCCTTCCTTGGCGCGTTCGCTTGTGAACCTTTTTTTTCTGCCTGGACCTTCGTTCAGTAAAATGGTCATAACTTTTGATCACGATATCATGTGATGGCACACGACCTATGGTTGGAAATCTCTTGCAATTATATACAACTTTTAGTTCTATGGGTTTTCCCAAATTCCAAACTTATAATGCCGTTTTTGCCCCTCCAAGTCAGATCATCCGGAAACGTTCCCTTAAATCGTCCTTTTGGAGGGCTTACACTCATTTTTGGCTTATGGGTCCTTCTTAGGACTTTCTTAACCTTTCATGTATTACTCATATGTCTCTTCATATGTGCTTTATAAAACTCTGACGTGTGGGCCCCACTTAGCGTGCATAAAGAACGAGGTTTCTCATTAAGTGCCATATGAAGCAATTCATCCCATATGGTCTCCAAATGTCATATATATGTTATTGTTACATTCTTATAATATAACCTTCATCTTGAGCCCGAGTCCTCTAATTTTGTTCAGCGCGTTCGCGCCCCTTAGTGGCGCGTTCGCGCTGTATTGGCCCTTGGCCTTCTGCGCGTTCGCGCCACTCTCTGGCGCGTTCGCGCAGACCATTTTCCTGTCTACCAGCCCGACTGGTAACGTCCATAACTCCAATGTCTGCACTTGAATAGCTAATACCTAACGAATCTCAACGTACCGAAACTACGGGGTATAACATTTGATATGTTTCCGAGTACCGTCCGAAAGATTTTTGATATAACTATTGTCCCGATTTTCAAATGACGATTCGTTTATGATTACTTCATTGAGTCTCGGAAATGTTTTATGTGCATATGGTTTCTCACTACTCGCTCGTGCCGGCCCTCAATATGTCCTTTCCTTCCGTCCGAGCCGAGGCATGTATTCGTGCAATTCCATTGCATTATTCACCGCGTCCCTCACTAGAGGGCCGGGGCACGTTATATATATACATATGATGATGATGTGATGATATGGAGGAGGCGGCCAGGATGGCATACCGAGTCCCTTGCTAGCGGGGCCGGGACACGCTATTCACCGCGTCCCTCACTAGAGGGCCGGGGCACGTTATATATATATATATATATATATATATATATATATATATATATATGTATATGCATGCATGATGATGATATGATTTTACTTACCGCGTCCCTCGTTAGAGGGCCGGGGCACGTTATATGTATATGTATATGATGATTTTACTACCGAGTCCCTCATTAGAGGGCCGGGACACGCTACATGTTTTTACGATGATTTTATAATATTGATATGCATGATACATGTTTTCAAAAGCAAGTCTTATGATTTTCGGTACTCTTTACTTTGGTATGATCCCGCTTATTATGTTTCATGCTTTATGTCACGACCCAACCCCGTGGGCCGCAACTAGTGCCCGATCTGGGCACCCAAACACAATCGTCGAATTCGAATCTCATACAAACAGTTTGTACAGACACAACTGTCAAATGCTGTCTCAGATTATATCAAACACATCCCGGTATATAACAGAAGCCGACAAGGCTGTGTTTCAAACTTATATAATTTTCAAAAGAAATTTCGGCAGAACCGGCCTGGGACTCGGCGAAGGATATAACAGAATGCACGAACGGAGTAGTGAGGAATCATATGCATAAAATCATTGTCATAATCCAAAAGATAAGTAAAATAGTCATATTGGAAATCGAAACAATAATTACAACATTTTCTTTCAAAAGTTATCGATATTACATAAAAGGGCATCGCGGGACCCACGGACGGGTATAGACCCGAGCTGGGCCCGCCTATGGAAAACATACTCATCCTAGATCATAAAAGCTTCTACGAAAATTTCAAAGCAATCCGAGCTTTTCTGTGAAAGTTATGGGCGTTTGTAGTTTTCGAATCGTTAAAGAATAAATTCTTTTAGAAATCAAACTTTCATGCAACCTTCGTAAACTAGTAGTTCCAAGGACTTAAGGATCAATATTTCATCACATCAACATATGAATATCAAGGAACAAATGCGTATCATAGACATGCTCGGATTGCGGGAATAGAGTTTCCTCGAAGTTCGTGTCATAGCCTATGTTTAACTAAGGCATGCCAAAGAAAGAAGGTTACTTTACATACCTCAAACGCTCTCCAATATAGTCCAAACTCAAGATAAATCCAACCTACGATTCGGGCTGCCCACGATCTATAAACAAGTCATAAAATGCCAAACATTAGCTAAAGACTTTCGGGCATTTAATTCCAAATTTGCCCTTAATTCTACGAAATTTGGGCAAGATTTCCCTTAAATAGGCCACCCAGAATTTAACTCGGCCAAATCAATCAACAACAACAACAACAACCAACCTAGCAACATCAAAAACCAATCCGTACAACAATAATAACTCTCTTTTCCATCATTCGACAACATTCATAATTTCAATTCAACGGCTTACCTTCAAGCCAACATCGATACTTATACATTCAAATATTAACCCGAACCCATACCAACCATATTTAAAGACATTCTAAGCAATTCATACAACATTTCAAACACTCCAACAATTTCGCCAAGCTACCCGAATTCAGCCCCTAAACCCGAGAACCTCACTTTACACATTCCTCATTTTCAAATCATGATTTGCATCCACAATTCACATTCTACAATGCTATTCTCATCAACATACAAATTACATTAAATGCACAATAGTCTCCAATTCAGTCCGCAACAACTACAACATCAATTTGAGTCATTAAACATTCATTTCCAACATAGAATTCATAACGACGACGACTAAAACATTAAGCGATATCAATTCGTTCATTGTCATATAATATGACCCATTTCGACCAACACTACACATATCCATATATGGATGATTCTTAATCGTTCGTCACCTTACAATGATCATAATATGCTAACTAGACATTAATTCATCACTTTAATACAACACAACACACACACACCCATCACACGGCCAAGCCTCATACATATGGCCTCAACTTCAACATACTTTATTTCATGATTTTCATCCATATTAACATACTACAACATACATACAACCTTTATAAAACATAAAACATAATCAATTCTTACCTTTCCTCTTCAACTTCCCAATAGCCTAGGGTTTCCAAGGATGAAAAATAAAGGGTTGATCGCTCCAACGACACCTCCACGCTACTTAGGGACATCAATATAGTGGGTTTGCATCATCAAAATAATTTTAGAAGAGCTAGAAATGGGACTTGAATTTTCTCTTGGTTGGCCGAGAACCCCCTTTTGTGGTGTTCTTCAATTCCCTTTTTTTTTTTCTAAGTGTTGGAGTGAAGTGAAATGAAGACTAGAAGTCATCTTTTTCCATTATATGAAGTGCATTATTGTCCCTTGGCCCACATTAATGTGTTGGAGCAATTAAAAGATGACACAAAAATTGTGTGGGCCAACTCCACATCACACGGCCACAACATGGAAAAGTGGATGATTTTCAACTTTCAATTTTATCACTTTTGGTCCCAAATTTTCCTAATTGTTCCATACCAACAAATTCATGCACAACTTATATCTCAAAATAAAATCGAAGGTCAAAAATCCCGACTTTGCATCCCGAAATAGTTTTGTCCTTAACTTATCATAATTAATCCGGATTGTTCCAATGTTCAAAAATACGGGATATAACACTTTACATACTCGGTACATATTCCATCGACCCCTTTCTTCGGGCTGCGTTTCATGCCGCGTAGGTACACCTGTGAGTGAAGATATTAGTAGAAGATGTTCCGGCGGGATTGGCGAGCTCCATTTTCTCCGAGTCCGCCGAGTCAGATTATTATGTTATGGTTTCATGTTTCGCGTTAGAGACTTTGCAGACAGTGTCGTGGGTATAAGATGTCGGTTATGTAAGCGGCTATGTAAGCCGATGTATTATTATGCATTGTATTATAAGTTTCATATATTCTGATTTTATTTGATTTGAGAAAGGTAAAAAGTATATTGTTCTTCGAAAAACTTTTGTTCTGTATTTGTGTCATGATTTGAGGGCCAGCATGATTATGAGTATTACGAGAGTCAGCGGGTTCGCTCGGCCCTAAACAAGGGTCGGGTGCCCATCACACCCTATCGGATTAAGGGTGTGACAGACACTTAATCACAGACGTTCGTATGTCACCATGGCAATATGAGATAGGAGTATGACTTAGGCTTTGAATGTAAGCGCAACTCGATGAGAATGCGGCAGACTTGAGTCGTATAACAAGAATATGATCCTAACATAGGTGTTCATAAATCTCTAGCATAGGCATGACATGAATACGTCGAATCTGAGTAGAATACTCCCAAGATAAGTACATTAGGGTACATGAAAAGATATCTATTTGAATATAGGAATGCACCTTACTTCTGATTATCTTGCTAGCTGTTAATCATGATTATGAATACCTTAGCTCATCTTGCTCATTCTCGTGAGCGAATTATAGAGGACTGAGAGAAAAGGAATTATTGGTACTATTCATATAAGATACTTTACTTAAGAGAACAGACATGACATGGTGCATTATACATGGAGGACGTAACGTGGAACATGCGTACATAGGAACGTGATTCATATGGCATGAAACTTGAATAGCATGACATGGGGCATGGGACCATGAGTAACCTGACATTTACATGAGTACATCATGGATGCATATCGTGGCGTCTGGACCTAATTTCATGAGTATTGAGCTATTAATAAGACATAAGCATGATTTACGTGGAGTACAATTGTAGGCTCACTCTTGGGTACTCATAGACGTACATGGGGATGGATAAGATCTCACTTTTGGAACTTAGCTATACTTACAGAATGGGACATGGTTCAACATAGTTTACTCTTATTACTGTAAGTCGACACCCTCATTATAAAATAAGACTCATGAAGGCAAGGATCATAGGCATAAATGCTTCGTTCGTCAAGCACCTAAGGCATAAGTAGAAGTCATCTTGAACTTAAACAGGGCATAAGTACTTCGAAAAAGAAAATGGCACCCTTTGTGCCAAGCTACAAGCTGCTTTAAAACAGTAACCATAGGAACATAAGCATGAGTTACGTAGAATCGTGGGTAGGACATCTATCTTGACTTACTCTTATCATTACCTACCAACCCCACTGTTATGCTATTTCTATATGTGGATGCTCAAAGAAGTCGGTCGTGGGCACGAGTACGTGAGAACGTAGGTAGCATATCTTTGGAGTTGAAATAAATCATTTACCTAAGGCATTTTTCCCTTGTTCAAGGACCAGGTGGGCATTCCATAGGATTCTTAGTCTTTAAACTATTGTGTTACTTTCTCCTCAATCATTATCAAAATCAACATCATATTCGGAAAGCACTTAGAAGCTAGAACGTGGTCATGGTATAAAAGCACGATAGATACGTGAGACATGAATGCGGTCTTTAACCTTGGACATGAGTACAACTTTGATGTGAGAAACATGAAAGAACATTCCCTCGCATAGCTTACTATCGTATGGAGACTTAATTCTTGTATCTTAAACATGGAGTGTAAAGCTTTAACAAGGGCATAAGATAGGTATGCTTTGCATGTGTAGAGTACGTTTGGGCATTGGTACTACATAGTGTATGAATTATTCTGAAATTGAAAACGTTACACTCTTAAACCTTTTTATTCACCTAAAACTTGATCTCGGCGACATGACAAAAAAAAGAATTCACACACACTTTATCTTAGCTACAGAAATTGTGATCCTTTGACATAATCTCCTTAACACCTATCAACTTACAAAACACATAGTTTATATCGGAACCTTATCGCACGATCTCCCCCTTAGTTCAAAAGCTGATGTTTAAAGCCTGTGGATCCCTTGAGTTAGCGATAAGTGGTCATCTAGTGATTCTGCTAAGTTCCTCTAACATACTGATGACTCATTTTTTTTTTTCGGCTTACTTCAAGCAAGTCTTACTTACTGGGAAAACTGGATTACTTAAATGAACGGGTTTCTAATGTACATAACTGGTATAACTTGGCTTTGTCAGTCTTGGGGAAAACTCTTTTCTGATAATTCTTAAAGGCTCTTCTTCTGTAGCTTGATCTCTTACTGCTTAGATGGTTTTCTTCTTTCACCCATGTCTACACCTCGAATTTAACTTAAACCCTCTGGGTTCTAACACGCCTTCAGTGTATTCAGACAGTTACCTTAGTAGTGCTAACTTGACTAAGTAACTCAAATCGTACTTCTACTAACTCTGCTGAAATTTCTAATTCAACGTGTCTATTCAAACTTACTCACTGCTTCGTTAACCTCTTGCTAGCATCATATTCTCTAATTCTTTCTGAGTGCTAAAGTGAAGCATAAGGTTATTTCTAACTTTTCCTCTTTATCTGACTCTATTCTGGGGTTGTATACTATCTTTCTGAACTATAGACATGGATCACACTTAAGGAAATTTCATCTGTCTCAAATTCTCAAATGAGAAATTGGAACAACTAATCCCAAACTCCCTATACAAGTTCAAAATTATATTACACTATACATATCGGGGATAAATACTTAATCACATAACCTAGGAGGGAAATGTCATATCTTTTATGTCATAGTAATATCTGCTTCTTGTAGTAACTCACTAACATCATACTCTCTAGGTCTGATCTGAAAAAGCTTAAATAATTTAAAACTAACCCTAAAAAAATTCAATATCGTCTGCTCGTGGTTTTCTTATCGCATCAGTCCCTTCCTAGTCATGTACATAGATCATATGGCAATATATATATATATATCCTTAAAAAAGTCGAGACTTTCTAGTATTACAGGTGGTTGGCTCTTAGGCTATTTCCTGCTTAAAACTACCATGGACAATTTATGCCTGCTGCAGTTAACTTCCTAACATGTTACCTTGTAGGGTCTTAAATCTGAACTATCAACTGCACAATAACCACATAAGACATAATAGATCTAGGGCATAATATCTCATATGTGACAAGGAGGGAAAATTATTGGCATACCTATGACACATGTGACGGCACATCGGAGTCCACAGCGATCTACTGTATCATGATAACGTGTGATCCCCACTTAATCCTAATACTTCATCCCTATCGATTTGCCTTGATGCTAGTGCCGTACTAAACACGGTGTTGTTGAATTGGCTATTTGGTCTGGGAACAATTGCACCACCACCCTTAGTGTTACTATTGTACTTGGTGAAGGGCATTCTCTTTGCATGTGGCCTTGGAGACCACAATTATAACACACATCCGAATATCCTACACACTCTGCATGTCTTTTTCACACCAAGCGCAAATGGGGTGCGAAAATGTCACGACCCAACTAGGGCCGCGACGGGGTGCCGAGTGATTTACGAGCACCTCTTATCTCGTGTCGTATACTTATCCCTAGGTGGGCCGTATGAACATTATCATGTTTTTTTTTCTTCTTAGTCACTTAACATTAATAACATAATATAAACATAGGCTAGCAAACGTTACTATCACATTATACAGCGACAGGGACCTCCAAGATACAAAACATCTAACTGTACACACGATACGAGCCTCTAAACATAGTACACATATACATAGGGAGGGCCGGGTACTGCCGTGCCCGAGTATATATACATATGTACAAAATAGTACCAACGAACTGGGGCTCCGACACAACGGAGAGCTTTTACAACAAACATGGAGCCTAATAATTTAATGAAATACTTGCCGACTGGCGGCATGGCGCACACAGCATCCACAAAAGATGGACGTCTTGCAGATAATAATGTACCGAGTATGTAAGGCATGAAACTAATAATCCAAGCAAGATTACGAGTATAAATGATCATGTCATGGGTCCATAGGACATATAACGGGATGGGCACCTAAGGATATTTTTCAATGAAGTTAGATACTATGCATGCTTGTATTTCCCTCTCGGGAAAAGAAAAACATTTCTCTTTTTCGTAGACATTGCAAACCGAACCTATATCATATCGTGGCCTATTATACCATATCATATTGTATCCTCATATCATATTATATCATATGATGTCGCATCATATCGGAACCTCATGTCGTATCATATCGTGTTTTATCATATCATGTCGTATCCTACCCTATCGTATCGTATCATATCATGTCATATTGTATCATATCGTATCAACTCATATCATGTCATGTCATATCATATCGTATCATATCATATCACGTCAGATCATATCTTATCGTATCGTATCGTATCATGTCATATCATATCATATCGTATCGTATCATATCATGTCATGGCATATCATGTCATATCATATCATATCATATCGTATCATATCATATCATGTCATAGCATATCATATCATATCATATCATATCATATCATATCATATCATATCATATCATATCATATCATATCATATCATATCATATCATATCATATCATATCATATCATATCATATCATATCATATCATATCATATCATATCATATCATGTGTGTCATAGCACGAACAACGTCGGCTCGCCCACATAAGCGCCGAATACCTCGCCCACATATCCGCGTCCGGCATCCCGCGTCGGGATGATAAGGTGCCTGACCCGTGGCAATGAAACATGTTTCCCTACCCAATTCCCTTATATCCCTTCCCCCACCCCATGTACATATACGTATCTCATATACATATGTCTCATTTTAAAGGAACGATAATTATAAGGCGGAGCTATTAACGGAAAATAATATTAAGAGAAAACGTAAAACGAAATCATGAACATCATAACGTTAGTTCATAGGCTTGAAATACTTAGAAAGTAGTATCATAACTAAGGAAATAAAATTAAAGATCATAAACTAATTTAACACTTTCATACTCGCATTGGATTCTTGACTTAATGTACTTGTCATGGAATCATTTTCATCATACTTATCATCATGGAATTACTCTCATTGGAATAGTTACAACACCTATCGTTTGATAAACGGAGCAATATAGGAAACTTGGGCCCACCTCGGGGTCAAATGAGGTGGCGTACACAATTTACGTAGGTTACATAATAAGGCATCACTTATGAGGGTTTTAAGGTAGTGAGTTAATGATGCAAATTCTAGATGGTTATGCAACTTTTCCAACTTTTCATAGAACATTTAATTCAATTCCATTGAATGAAAAAGGTCAATTCAATCTTAGGTTTCTAGGGATAGGATTTCCCGAGGCCATATCCAAACCTATTACGTCTAGGACATGCCAAGGAAAGAGAGTGAGGCCTTTACATACCTTTTTTCCGCTCCTTGTGCTACTCCAATTTCAAGTTGCAATTCGAAAATCTACAATTTGGTCATGTTTGCCAAACATTAATTAGTGCATTTAGAATAAAATTCTTTAAAAGACCCTTGTACCGAAATCATGACTCCTTTGTAAATACACTATACCACCAAGCTAACTTGGCCAATTTCAATCATCAACAATGTCGGGAATTCTTGACCAAACTATCAACAACAATACCAACATTCATACTAACAATTTCAATAACCAACTCAAAGTATATTCTAACAAATATATACATATTATTTCCTTAATTTGACTCCAATGAAAACAATAACAACCTTATAATATAGTTTCCGATAACACCATACCAATATCATTGTCTACCATACATGTAAGAACATAATATTCAATTTACACAACTTCAACCACAAGTCTCCAACTTCTACCATTTCACAAAAATTTAATAAGCTCTTATTATCAATATAGAATCCACACAACAACAACCAATATACTAAATAAAATTAATTCATTTTCCTCCACAACTCAACAATCACACACGGCTATGCATATCATGGCTACCAATATGTTCATATTCTTCATGATTTCCATTCATTTTCATACACTATAACATGCACAAGCATCCATAACATGAAAAGGAAGTGAATTCTTACCTTTTTCCTTCAACTCTTCCCTTGGCTTGGGTTGTGACTTTGTGCCAACTAGTAGTTTTCTCTCTCTAACAACTATACCACGTTAACGGGGACCCTTGAATTAGTAAGACATGAGAAACAAATTTTTTAGGCAAGCTTTTTGGTCTTCTTTTCTCTCCCTCTTGAATCTTAAACTTGCTTGTCTTTCTCCTTCAAGTTTTTCTTTCTTGAACTTTCTTGAATTATGAAGAAGAATAAAGATGGACACCTTATTTAATCACATGAAAATTTTAATCTCACATGGGCTTGGGCTATAGCCATGGCCGGTTGGGCCTCTTTATTTTTTTGAAATTTACAAGCCCAATCAATTTATGGTTAGTTCTCATAATTCATGAAAAATTATTCTCCAATTTCCAAATTTGTTTTCCTTATACTTCCACGAGTCATGTTGCTCCCCTTTATACCTAGACTTTTCTTAATATTATAGGACTTTTCATGGACAACCAAAGATCAAAATTATAACTTCTCTTGACCTTCCGCCATTATCTCAAATTATCCAATTACGCAAAATGCGGGATATAACAGAAAAACCTTTGTTATCCTGTTTCACTTGTGGGCAATCTTTCAGATAGTGACCACTGTGCACCAAAAAATCTATGGGTGCCAGCGGCACACCCCTTGGATGCCTATTATTGTGACAAAATAGGATTATGAAAACCCCTCTTCCTCACATTGGTCTGAGCTGGGACATTAGTGGTACTTGAAGCAGGTTCTGATGACCTACAGTCGCAGAATTGAAAAATTAGAATTCTCGGAGTCTGAGAGTTCGTCTTTAGGGTCGCATCAATGGTAGCCCTCGGGCCCGAAGTTGCCTTTCTCTTAGTAGACATTTTCTGAAAGAATGCAATGCGCACGAGTCAGAATAACTCCTGATAACTCTATCTGAAAGCAACACATCGATAATGATTAGTTTCACATCTTCCTCATCCACTGAGATGAGGCGTATTTGGTAGAATGGGGAGCAACACACGAGTTCAAGTGATTTCTGAGAACACAGCTCTATTGCACGATCTAGAGTTGAAAAAAGTGAGACAATCTTAAATGTCTTGGTGGTGGTTTTATATGTGTGAGCGCGCACGCATATATAAAAGTGACAATATATATATATATATCATATACTATATATAAACCTAGGCTCTAATACCGAGTTTTCACAAATGGCTTTGGCGAAACACGACACTCGGTGCCATATTGTATGTGACCGAGCGAACCACGTGGCTTGTCGAATCATCATGAGGCATAACATGAGCGGAATATAACGTGAATGTATGATGAGCCTTTATAAAATACAATAAGTCATAATACTTGATCAAAATACTTGTTTAAACATGAGTGCGAAAATAGCATAAATGAGCCAAAATGGCTATAAACACCTTGAATGTCTAACATAATATAAGCCGACTGTCTAGTCTATGAAACCTCTATCATAAATCACAGTGAAAACATACTTACGGGACCAAGACACCGACATACCTTAGATGCGTAACTAATCATAAAACAAAAGTTGACTAAACCCCGAATGAGATGGGGCTCACCAATAAGTACGTATGAATGCTATCCTGCGGCGAGCATGTGTCGTCTGTATATCGACGCACCGCATCGTGGAAATGCGAGGCCCCCGGGCAATAAAGGGACGTCGGCACATTAAATGTCTTGGTATGAACCGAAAGAAATAACACGAGACATGGAATAACATGATAAGAAATGGGACATGGAATAACATGATAAGCACGAGCCCAAATATACATGAGCATGACATATATATATATATATACATACGTAAAACATGATAAGTAGGGAGAGCATTTCATAAACCGACATGTGATATCACCCGTGGGTACGGGAGTCACCAATGACCACGCCGCGACTAGCACGAGCCCTCATACCTTGCCGGGTATAAGATGGTGTCGTGTGGATCCGATTCGGGATAAAATTATGGGGTAAAGATAAGAGCGAACGTAAAAAATTAAGGTAGCGATCCTTATCCTAACGGTGGCTAAAAGTTTCATAGTAGGGAGGCTGATAACTTCCTTGAGTGTTGCGTGCAACTCCCAAAAAAACATGAACATGATATAGTTGGCTAGAGATCCTCCATGACTTCGTGGAATTAACTTGAACTTGTCTTGTAATCATGACTTTCAATTAATAACTTGTCTTGTAATCATGGTTTCATGAAATAACGTGTAAACATGGTTTCATGGAAATAACTTGTAAATATGGTTTCATGAAATAACTTGTATTTAGTATGTATGTATCTTGTATCATAGCATGAAAGTAATTATATAATATAGTTGTGAAAACTTGTAGATATGTAGGATATTCATGAAATAATCATTTTATTTAAAAACATGCATGCAAGAACCCATGGAATACAAGATATGGGTTTTCATGGATTACGGATGGATTCTCAATAATCATAAAAAATATTAAGAACTCAATGATGGAATTATAACAATTCATACATAATATAATCATGGACATGGACCTAGGGTTATCATGAGCATGGTATAGAAACCCTAGTTTTAGTATAGAATCATAATTTATGGATTATGAGGCGTGGGGAAGAAACAATGATGTTCCACACGTAGATAGTAACTCTACATACCTTAGTCGCTCTAAAAACTTGAATTAAAGACTTGAGCTTTGAAGAAGATTTTCAAAATCTTGAATTCTTGAACCTTGAGATGGGTTTTCTTAAAAACCCTAGTTTTAGGAATGATGATTTCTTGTTTAGATTACAAGGATATGTATTAGAATTGACTTGGAATAATTAGAGTAGGCTTACCTTGGTGTTCTTGATGATGGAAGAGGTAGGAAGTCGTTACTAGGGCTTGAAGGAATGAAAAATAATGATTAGAACTGATAGGGACGAATATATCTGTTCGGAAAAATTACGATTTTACGGCCCTAGTTAAATGCTTGGCCGTATTTTGAAATACTGGCCATATTTTGAAATACGGTCCGCATTTTGACATATGGACTGCACTGTATCTCTCTTGATAAAATGGCCATAACTCTTTGCACGTATGTCCGTTTGACCCCATAATATACCGTTTGAAAGGTATTTTAAAGACCTATAACTTTTATGAAGGAAGTTTTCCCAAATTCCAAATACGTTTTGAAATACGGGTCGTAAAACGTAATACGGTCCGTATTTAACCATGTGACATCAAATGTCAAATTCCGTAATGTTCGAAATTCTTGGTTTCGAGTTTACGATTTGAAATACGGTCCGTATTTAACCCTATGATATTAATTTAACCGCCAAATTCCGAAATACTCGAAATCCTTGGTACCGTTTACGACTTGGTTTACGGCGGTAAAACCGAAATACGTCTCCGTTCATGGCGTAAATCACTATCTCACAACCGAACAGAAAATTCCAATCCCCACATTCTTTTTATCTGATTTTTCAAGTCTAGGATCATGGTTAAAGCTTATGTTAGAGTACGAGGTGTTACACAGAGATATATCGATCTCCTCATAATACAGAGATACATCAGTTAAAGCATCAATATTTTTGCTTACCTTCCTGTGAATACTGAAGGATACTTAAAATCATGATCCTACATGTGAAAAAGCTGATGACATTTGAGAAGTCCGCCTAGTGCATTGGACAGACAAAGAAGAACATTATTAGATTGGATAAGAGCATACAGCTGCAGTCAAACTAATTAAGGGGTTTTACTAATCTTTTTCC